>NW_026539072.1:105895-158777 GCF_027791375.1 Indicator indicator | reverse complement strand
CAAAAGAGCAAAAGCAAAAAGAAGAAAAAGAAAGCAAAGGAAACGAAAAAGAGCAAAACAAAAGAGCAAAAGCAAAAAAGAAAAAGAAAGGCAAAGGAAACGGAAAAGAGCAAAAGCAAAAGAGCAAAAGCAAAAAGAAGAAAAAAGGAAAGCAAAGGAAAAAGAAAAGAGCAAAAGCAAAAAGAAGAAAAGAAAAAGGCAAAGGAAACGGAAAAAAGAGCAAAAGCAAAAAGAGCAAAAGCAAAAAAAGAAAAAAGAAAAGGCAAAGGAAACAAAAAGAGCAAAAGTAAGCAAAAAAGCAAAAGCAAAAAGAAGAAAAAGGAAAGGCAAAGAAACGAAAAGAGCAAAGCAAAAAGAGCAAAAGCAAAAAGAAGAAAAGAGAGAAAGGCAAAGGAAACGAGAAAAAGAGCAAAAGCAACAAAAGAGCAAAAGCAAAAAGAAGAAAAGAGGAAAGCAAAGAACGAAAAGAGCAAAGCAAAAAGAGCAAAAGCAAAAAAAGAAAAAGGAAAGCAAAGGAAACGGAAAAAGAGCAAAAAAGCAAAAGAGCAAAAGCAAAAAGAAAAAAGAGAAAGGCAAAAGGAAACGGAAAAGAGCAAAAAAGCAAAAAGAGCAAAAGCAAAAAGAAGAAAAGAGAAAGGCAAAGGAAAACGAAAAGAGCAAAAGCAAAAAAGAGCAAAAGCAAACAGAAGAAAAGAGAAAGGCAAAGGAACCGGAAAAGAGCAAAAACAAAAGAGCAAAAGCAAAACAAAAAGAAAAAAGAGGAAAGGCAAAGGAACGAAAAGAGCAAAAACAAAAAAAGAGCAAAACAAAAAGAAGAAAAGAGGAAAGGCAAAGGAAACGAAAAGAGCAAAAGCAAAAGGAGCAAAAGCAAAAGAAGAAAAGGAAAGGCAAAGGAAACGAAAAAAAAGCAAAAGCAAAAGAGCAAAAGCAAAAAGAAGAAAAGAGGAAAGGCAAAGAAACGAAAGAGCAAAAGCAAAAAGAGCAAAAGCATAAAGAAGAAAGAGGAAAGGCAAAGGAAACGGAAAGAAAAGCCAAAAAAAAGCAAAAAAGAAAAAAAAGCAAAAAAGAAAAAAAGGAAAAACAAAACAAAGAAGAAAAAAACAAAAAATAAAAGCAAAAAAGAAAAAAAAAAAAAGAAAGGCAAAGGAAACGAAAAGAGCAAAAGCAAAAGCAAAAGCAAAAAAAAAGAAAAAAAAGAAAAGGAAAAGGAGAAGCAAAAGCAAAAGACAAAAGCAAAAAAAAAAAAGAAAAGCAAGAACGAAAAAGACAAACAAAAGAGCAAAAAACAAAAAAAAAAAGAAAAAGAAACAAAAAACAAAAGCACAAAAACAAAACAAAAAGAAGAAAAGAAAAGACAAAAAAAAAAAAAAAAGCAAAACAGCAAAAACAAAAGCTAAAAGAAGACAAAGAAAAGCTAAAAAACAAAAAAAGCAAAAACAAAAAAGCAAAAGAAAAAAGAACAAAAGAAGAAAGCAAAGGAAACGAAAAAAACAATAGCAAAAAGAGCAAAAAACCAAAAAAAAGAAAAAAAAAAACGAAAGAAACAAAAAAAAAGCAAAAGAAGAAAACAAAAACAAAAGAAGAAAAGACAAAAGACAAAAAAACAAAAGAACAAAAAAAAAAAAAATACAAAAGACAAAAGAAAAAGAACAGGAACAAAAGCAACAAAAAAGAACAAAAGCAAAAAAAGAAATAGAGGAAAGGCAAAAAGAAAACAAAAAAAGAAAAAAAACAAAAAAAAATAAAAAAAAAGAAAATAAGAAAACAAAGAAAAAGAAAAAAAGCAAAAGCAAAAAGAAAAAAGAAAAAAGAAAAAAGAAAAGGAGAAAAAAAAGAAAAAAAAAAAAAAGCAAAAACAAAAGAAAAAAAGGAAAAGAAAAAAAAACAAGAAAAAAGAAAAACAAAAGCAAAAAAGCAAAAAAGCAAAAAAAAAGATAAAACATAGAAAAGAAAACAAAAAAAAGAGCAAAAGCAAAAAAAAGAAAAAAAAAAAAACAAAGAAACAAAAGAGCAAAAGAAAAAAGACAAAAGCAAAAAAAAGAAAAGAGGAAAGGCAAAAGGAAACGGAAAAGAGCAACAGCAAAAGAGAAAAAGCAAAAAGAAGAAAAGAGAAAGGCAAGGAAACGGAAAGAAAGCAAAAGCAAAAGAGCAAAAGCAAAAAGAAGAAAAGAGGAAAGGCAAAGGAAACGGAAAGAGCAAAAGCAAAAGCAAAAGAGCAAAAGCAAAAAGAAGAAAAGAGGAAAGGCAAAGGAAACGGAGAAGAGCAAAAGCAAAAGAGCAAAAGCAAAAAGAAGAAAAGAGGAAAGGCAAAGGAAACGGAGAAAGAGCAAAAGCAAAAGAGCAAAAGCAAAAAGAAGAAAAGAGGAAAGGCAAAGGAAACGAGAAGAGCAAAAGCAAGAAAAGAGCAAAAGCAAAAAGAAGAAAAGAGGAAAGGCAAAGGAAACGGAGAAAAGAGCAAAAGCAAAAGAGCAAAATCAAAAAGAAGAAAAGAGGAAAGGCAAAGGAAACGGAGAAAAGAGCCAAAGCAAAAGAGCAAAAGCAAAAAGAAGAAAAGAGGAAAGGCAAAGGAAACGGAGAAGAGCAAAAGCAAAAGAGCAAAAGCAAAAAGAAGAAAAGAGGAAAGGCAAAGGAAACGGAGAAGAGCAAAAGCAAAAGAGCAAAAGCAAAAAGAAGAAAAGAGGAAAGGCAAAGGAAACGGAAAGAGCAAAAGCAAAAGAGCAAAAGCAAAAAGAAGAAAAGAGGAAAGGCAAAGGAAACGGAGAAGAGCAAAAGCAAAAGAGCAAAAGCAAAAAGAAGAAAAGAGGAAAGCCAAAGGAAACGGAGAAGAGCAAAAGCAAAAGAGCAAAAGCAAAAAGAAGAAAAGAGGAAAGGCAAAGGAAACGGAAAGAGCAAAACGCAAAAGAGCAAAAGCAAAAAGAAGAAAAGAGGAAAGGCAAAGGAAACGGAGAAGAGCAAAAGCAAAAGAGCAAAAGCAAAAAGAAGAAAAGAGGAAAGGCAAAGGAAACGGAAAAGAGCAAAAGCAAAAGAAGCAAAAGCAAAAAGAAGAAAAGAGGAAAGGCAAAGGAAACGAGAAAAGAGCAAAAGGCAAAAAAGAGCAAAAGCAAAAAGAAGAAAAGAGGAAAGGCAAAGGAAACGGAAAAGAGCAAAAGCAAAAGAGCAAAAGCAAAAAGAAGAAAAGAGGAAAGGCAAAGGAAACGGAAAAGAGCAAAAGCAAAAAGAGCAAAAGCAAAAAGAAGAAAAGAGGAAAGGCAAAGGAAACGGAGAAAGAGCAAAAGCAAAAGAGCAAAAGCAAAAAGAAGAAAAGAGGAAAGGCAAAGGAAACGGAGAAAGCAGCAAAAGCAAAAGAGCAAAAGCAAAAAGAAGAAAAGAGGAAAGGCAGAAACGGAAAACGCAAAAGAGCAAAAGCAAAAAGAAGAAAAGAGGAAAGGCAAAGGAAACGGAGAAGAGCAAAAGCAAAAAGAGCAAAAGCAAAAAGAAGAAAAGAGGAAAGGCAAAGGAAACGGAGAAAGAGCAAAAGCAAGAAAAGAGCAAAAGCAAAAAGAAGAAAAGAGGAAAGGCAAAGGAAACGGAAAAGAGCAAAAGCAAAAAGAGCAAAAGCAACAAAGAAGAAAAGAGGAAAGGCAAAGGAAACGGAAAGAGCAAAAGCAAAAAGAGCAAAAGCAAAAAGAAGAAAAGAGGAAAGGCAAAGGAAACGGAAAGAGCAAAAGCAAAAGAGCAAAAGCAAAAAGAAGAAAAGAGGAAAAGGCAAAGGAAACGGAAAAGAGCAAAAGCAAAAGAGCAAAAGCAAAAAGAAGAAAAGAGGAAAGGCAAAGGAAACGGAAAAGAGCAAAAGCAAAAAGAGCAAAGCAAAAAGAAGAAAAGAGGAAAGGCAAAGGAAACGGAAAAGAGCAAAAGCAAAAGAGCAAAGCAAAAAGAAGAAAAGAGGAAAGGCAAAGGAAACGGAGAAAGAGCAAAAGCAAAAAGAGCAAAAGCAAAAAGAAGAAAAGAGGAAAGGCAAAGGAAACGGAGAAGAGCAAAAGCAAAAGAGCAAAGCAAAAAGAAGAAAAGAGGAAAGGCAAAGGAAACGGAAAAGAGCAAAAGCAAAAGAGCAAAAGCAAAAAGAAGAAAAGAGGAAAGGCAAAGGAAACGGAGAAGAGAGCAAAAGCAAAAGAGCAAAAGCAAAAAGAAGAAAAGAGGAAAGGCAAAGGAAACGGAAAAGAGCAAAAGCAAAAGAGCAAAAGCAAAAAGAAGAAAAGAGGAAAGGCAAAGGAAACGGAGAAGAGCAAAAGCAAAGCAAAAGAGCAAAAGCAAAAAGAAGAAAAGAGGAAAGGCAAAGGAAACGGAGAAGAGCAAAAGCAAAAGCAAAAGAGCAAAAGCAAAAAGAAGAAAAGAGGAAAGGCAAAGGAAACGGAGAAGAGCAAAAGCAAGCAAAAGAGCAAAAGCAAAAAGAAGAAAAGAGGAAAGGCAAAGGAAACGGAGAAGAGCAAAAGCAAAAGAGCAAAAGCAAAAAGAAGAAAAGAGGAAAGGCAAAGGAAACGGAGAAGAGCAAAAGCAAAAGAGCAAAAGCAAAAAGAAGAAAAGAGGAAAGGCAAAGGAAACGGAGAAGAGCAAAAGCAAAAGAGCAAAAGCAAAAAGAAGAAAAGAGGAAAGGCAAAGGAAACGGAGAAGAGCAAAAGCAAAAGAGCAAAAGCAAAAAGAAGAAAAGAGGAAAGGCAAAGGAAACGGAGAAGAGCAAAAGCAAAAGAGCAAAAGCAAAAAGAAGAAAAGAGGAAAGGCAAAGGAAACGGAGAAGAGCAAAAGCAAAAAGAGCAAAAGCAAAAAGAAGAAAAGAGGAAAGGCAAAGGAAACGGAGAAGAGCAAAAGCAAAAAGAGCAAAAGCAAAAAGAAGAAAAGAGGAAAGGCAAAGGAAACGGAGAAGAGCAAAAGCAAAAGAGCAAAAGCAAAAAGAAGAAAAGAGGAAAGGCAAAGGAAACGGAGAAGAGCAAAAGCAAAAAGAGCAAAAGCAAAAAGAAGAAAAGAGGAAAGGCAAAGGAAACGGAGAAGAGCAAAAGCAAAAAGAGCAAAAGCAAAAAGAAGAAAAGAGGAAAGGCAAAGGAAACGGAGAAGAGCAAAAGCAAAAAGAGCAAAAGCAAAAAGAAGAAAAGAGGAAAGGCAAAGGAAACGGAGAAGAGCAAAAGCAAAAAGAGCAAAAGCAAAAAGAAGAAAAGAGGAAAGGCAAAGGAAACGGAAAAGAGCAAAAGCAAAAGAGCAAAAGCAAAAAGAAGAAAAGAGGAAAGGCAAAGGAAACGGAGAAAGAGCAAAAGCAAAAGAGCAAAAGCAAAAAGAAGAAAAGAGGAAAGGCAAAGGAAACGGAGAAGAGCAAAAGCAAAAAGAGCAAAAGCAAAAAGAAGAAAAGAGGAAAGGCAAAGGAAACGGAGAAGAGCAAAAGCAAAAGCAAAGAGCAAAAGCAAAAAGAAGAAAAGAGGAAAGGCAAAGGAAACGGAGAAGAGCAAAAGCAAAAAGAGCAAAAGCAAAAAGAAGAAAAGAGGAAAGGCAAAGGAAACGGAGAAGAGCAAAAGCAAAAAGAGCAAAAGCAAAAAGAAGAAAAGAGGAAAGGCAAAGGAAACGGAGAAGAGCAAAAGCAAAAGAGCAAAAGCAAAAAGAAGAAAAGAGGAAAGGCAAAGGAAACGGAGAAGAGCAAAAGCAAAAGAGCAAAAGCAAAAAGAAGAAAAGAGGAAAGGCAAAGGAAACGGAGAAGAGCAAAAGCAAAAAGAGCAAAAGCAAAAAGAAGAAAAGAGGAAAGGCAAAGGAAACGGAGAAGAGCAAAAGCAAAAAGAGCAAAAGCAAAAAGAAGAAAAGAGGAAAGGCAAAGGAAACGGAGAAGAGCAAAAGCAAAAGAGCAAAAGCAAAAAGAAGAAAAGAGGAAAGGCAAAGGAAACGGAGAAGAGCAAAAGCAAAAGAGCAAAAGCAAAAAGAAGAAAAGAGGAAAGGCAAAGGAAACGGAGAAGAGCAAAAGCAAAAGAGCAAAAGCAAAAAGAAGAAAAGAGGAAAGGCAAAGGAAACGGAGAAGAGCAAAAGCAAAAGAGCAAAAGCAAAAAGAAGAAAAGAGGAAAGGCAAAGGAAACGGAGAAGAGCAAAAGCAAAAGAGCAAAAGCAAAAAGAAGAAAAGAGGAAAGGCAAAGGAAACGGAGAAGAGCAAAAGCAAAAGAGCAAAAGCAAAAAGAAGAAAAGAGGAAAGGCAAAGGAAACGGAGAAGAGCAAAAGCAAAAGAGCAAAAGCAAAAAGAAGAAAAGAGGAAAGGCAAAGGAAACGGAGAAGAGCAAAAGCAAAAGCAGCAAAAGCAAAAAGAAGAAAAGAGGAAAGGCAAAGGAAACGGAGAAGAGCAAAAGCAAAAGAGCAAAAGCAAAAAGAAGAAAAGAGGAAAGGCAAAGGAAACGGAGAAGAGCAAAAGCAAAAGAGCAAAAGCAAAAAGAAGAAAAGAGGAAAGGCAAAGGAAACGGAGAAGAGCAAAAGCAAAAGCGCAAAAGCAAGAAGAAGAAAAGAGGAAAGGCAAAGGAAACGGAGAAGAGCAAAAGCAAAAGCGCAAAAGCAAGAAGAAGAAAAGAGGAAAGGCAAAGGAAACGGAGAAGAGCAAAAGCAAAAGAGCAAAAGCAAGAAGAAGAAAAGAGGAAAGGCAAAGGAAACGGAGAAGAGCAAAAGCAAAAGCGCAAAAGCAAAAGAAGAAAAGAGGAAAGGCAAAGGAAACGGAGAAGAGCAAAAGCAAAAGAGCAAAAGCAAAAAGAAGAAAAGAGGAAAGGCAAAGGAAACGGAGAAGAGCAAAAGCAAAAGAGCAAAAGCAAAAAGAAGAAAAGAGGAAAGGCAAAGGAAACGGAGAAGAGCAAAAGCAAAAGCGCAAAAGCAAAAGAAGAAAAGAGGAAAGGCAAAGGAAACGGAGAAGAGCAAAAGCAAAAGCGCAAAAGCAAAAAGAAGAAAAGAGGAAAGGCAAAGGAAACGGAGAAGAGCAAAAGCAAAAGAGCAAAAGCAAAAAGAAGAAAAGAGGAAAGGCAAAGGAAACGGAGAAGAGCAAAAGCAAAAGCGCAAAAGCAAGGAGAAGAAAAGAGGAAAGGCAAAGGAAACGGAGAAGAGCAAAAGCAAAAGCGCAAAAGCAAGGAGAAGAAAAGAGGAAAGGCAAAGGAAACGGAGAAGAGCAAAAGCAAAAGCGCAAAAGCAAGGAGAAGAAAAGAGGAAAGGCAAAGGAAACGGAGAAGAGCAAAAGCAAAAGCGCAAAAGCAAGGAGAAGAAAAGAGGAAAGGCAAAGGAAACGGAGAAGAGCAAAAGCAAAAGCGCAAAAGCAAGGAGAAGAAAAGAGGAAAGGCAAAGGAAACGGAGAAGAGCAAAAGCAAAAGCGCAAAAGCAAGGAGAAGAAAAGAGGAAAGGCAAAGGAAACGGAGAAGAGCAAAAGCAAAAGCGCAAAAGCAAGGAGAAGAAAAGAGGAAAGGCAAAGGAAACGGAGAAGAGCAAAAGCAAAAGCGCAAAAGCAAGGAGAAGAAAAGAGGAAAGGCAAAGGAAACGGAGAAGAGCAAAAGCAAAAGCGCAAAAGCAAAGAGAAGAAAAGAGGAAAGGCAAAGGAAACGGAGAAGAGCAAAGCAAAAGCAAAAGAGCAAAAGCAAAAAGAAGAAAAGAGGAAAGGCAAAGGAAACGGAGAAGAGCAAAAGCAAAAGAGCAAAAGCAAAAAGAAGAAAAGAGGAAAGGCAAAGGAAACGGAGAAGAGCAAAAGCAAAAGCGCAAAAGCAAAAAGAAGAAAAGAGGAAAGGCAAAGGAAACGGAGAAGAGCAAAAGCAAAAGAGCAAAAGCAAAAAGAAGAAAAGAGGAAAGGCAAAGGAAACGGAGAAGAGCAAAAGCAAAAGAGCAAAAGCAAAAAGAAGAAAAGAGGAAAGGCAAAGGAAACGGAGAAGAGCAAAAGCAAAAGAGCAAAAGCAAAAAGAAGAAAAGAGGAAAGGCAAAGGAAACGGAGAAGAGCAAAAGCAAAAGCGCAAAAGCAAAAAGAAGAAAAGAGGAAAGGCAAAGGAAACGGAGAAGAGCAAAAGCAAAAGAGCAAAAGCAAAAAGAAGAAAAGAGGAAAGGCAAAGGAAACGGAGAAGAGCAAAAGCAAAAGAGCAAAAGCAAAAAGAAGAAAAGAGGAAAGGCAAAGGAAACGGAGAAGAGCAAAAGCAAAAGAGCAAAAGCAAAAAGAAGAAAAGAGGAAAGGCAAAGGAAACGGAGAAGAGCAAAAGCAAAAGCGCAAAAGCAAGAAGAAGAAAAGAGGAAAGGCAAAGGAAACGGAGAAGAGCAAAAGCAAAAGCGCAAAAGCAAAAAGAAGAAAAGAGGAAAGGCAAAGGAAACGGAGAAGAGCAAAAGCAAAAAGAGCAAAAGCAAAAAGAAGAAAAGAGGAAAGGCAAAGGAAACGGAGAAGAGCAAAAGCAAAAAGAGCAAAAGCAAAAAGAAGAAAAGAGGAAAGGCAAAGGAAACGGAGAAGAGCAAAAGCAAAAAGAGCAAAAGCAAAAAGAAGAAAAGAGGAAAGGCAAAGGAAACGGAGAAGAGCAAAAGCAAAAAGAGCAAAAGCAAAAAGAAGAAAAGAGGAAAGGCAAAGGAAACGGAGAAGAGCAAAAGCAAAAGAGCAAAAGCAAAAAGAAGAAAAGAGGAAAGGCAAAGGAAACGGAGAAGAGCAAAAGCAAAAAGAGCAAAAGCAAAAAGAAGAAAAGAGGAAAGGCAAAGGAAACGGAGAAGAGCAAAAGCAAAAAAGAGCAAAAGCAAAAAGAAGAAAAGAGGAAAGGCAAAGGAAACGGAGAAGAGCAAAAGCAAAAAAGAGCAAAAGCAAAAAGAAGAAAAGAGGAAAGGCAAAGGAAACGGAGAAGAGCAAAAGAAAAAAGAGCAAAAGCAAAAAGAAGAAAAGAGGAAAGGCAAAGGAAACGGAGAAGAGCAAAAGAAAAAAGAGCAAAAGCAAAAAGAAGAAAAGAGGAAAGGCAAAGGAAACGGAGAAGAGCAAAAGCAAAAGAGCAAAAGCAAAAAGAAGAAAAGAGGAAAGGCAAAGGAAACGGAGAAGAGCAAAAGAAAAAAGAGCAAAAGCAAAAAGAAGAAAAGAGGAAAGGCAAAGGAAACGGAGAAGAGCAAAAGCAAAAGAGCAAAAGCAAAAAGAAGAAAAGAGGAAAGGCAAAGGAAACGGAGAAGAGCAAAAGCAAAAGAGCAAAAGCAAAAAGAAGAAAAGAGGAAAGGCAAAGGAAACGGAGAAGAGCAAAAGAAAAAGCGCAAAAGCAAGAAGAAGAAAAGAGGAAAGGCAAAGGAAACGGAGAAGAGCAAAAGCAAAAGCGCAAAAGCAAGAAGAAGAAAAGAGGAAAGGCAAAGGAAACGGAGAAGAGCAAAAGCAAAAGAGCAAAAGCAAAAAGAAGAAAAGAGGAAAGGCAAAGGAAACGGAGAAGAGCAAAAGCAAAAGAGCAAAAGCAAAAAGAAGAAAAGAGGAAAGGCAAAGGAAACGGAGAAGAGCAAAAGCAAAAGCGCAAAAGCAAAAAGAAGAAAAGAGGAAAGGCAAAGGAAACGGAGAAGAGCAAAAGCAAAAGAGCAAAAGCAAAAAGAAGAAAAGAGGAAAGGCAAAGGAAACGGAGAAGAGCAAAAGCAAAAAGAGCAAAAGCAAAAAGAAGAAAAGAGGAAAGGCAAAGGAAACGGAGAAGAGCAAAAGCAAAAGAGCAAAAGCAAAAAGAAGAAAAGAGGAAAGGCAAAGGAAACGGAGAAGAGCAAAAGCAAAAAGAGCAAAAGCAAAAAGAAGAAAAGAGGAAAGGCAAAGGAAACGGAGAAGAGCAAAAGCAAAAAAGAGCAAAAGCAAAAAGAAGAAAAGAGGAAAGGCAAAGGAAACGGAGAAGAGCAAAAGCAAAAAAGAGCAAAAGCAAAAAGAAGAAAAGAGGAAAGGCAAAGGAAACGGAGAAGAGCAAAAGAAAAAAGAGCAAAAGCAAAAAGAAGAAAAGAGGAAAGGCAAAGGAAACGGAGAAGAGCAAAAGAAAAAGAGCAAAAGCAAAAAGAAGAAAAGAGGAAAGGCAAAGGAAACGGAGAAGAGCAAAAGAAAAAAGAGCAAAAGCAAAAAGAAGAAAAGAGGAAAGGCAAAGGAAACGGAGAAGAGCAAAAGAAAAAAGAGCAAAAGCAAAAAGAAGAAAAGAGGAAAGGCAAAGGAAACGGAGAAGAGCAAAAGAAAAAAGAGCAAAAGCAAAAAGAAGAAAAGAGGAAAGGCAAAGGAAACGGAGAAGAGCAAAAGAAAAAAGAGCAAAAGCAAAAAGAAGAAAAGAGGAAAGGCAAAGGAAACGGAGAAGAGCAAAAGAAAAAAGAGCAAAAGCAACAAGAAGAAAAGAGGAAAGGCAAAGGAAACGGAGAAGAGCAAAAGAAAAAAGAGCAAAAGCAAAAAGAAGAAAAGAGGAAAGGCAAAGGAAACGGAGAAGAGCAAAAGAAAAAAGAGCAAAAGCAAAAAGAAGAAAAGAGGAAAGGCATATGAAACGGAGAAGAGCAAAAGAAAAAAGAGCAAAAGCAAAAAGAAGAAAAGAGGAAAGGCAAAGTAAACGGAAAAGAGCAAAAGCAAAAGCAAAAGAGCAAAAGCAAAAAGAAGAAAAGAGGAAAGGCAAAGGAAACGGAAAAGAGCAAAAGCAAAAGAGCAAAAGCAAAAAGAAGAAAAGAGGAAAGGCAAAGGAAACGGAAAAGAGCAAAAGCAAAAGCAAAAGAGCAAAAGCAAAAAGAAGAAAAGAGGAAAGGCAAAGGAAACGGAAAAGAGCAAAAGCAAAAGAGCAAAAGCAAAAAGAAGAAAAGAGGAAAGGCAAAGGAAACGGAAAAGAGCAAAAGCAAAAGCAAAAGAGCAAAAGCAAAAAGAAGAAAAGAGGAAAGGCAAAGGAAACGGAAAAGAGCAAAAGCAAAAGCAAAAGAGCAAAAGCAAAAAGAAGAAAAATGGAAAGGCAAAGGAAACGGAGAAGAGCAAAAGCAAAAGCAAAAGAGCAAAAGCAAAAAGAAGAAAAGAGGAAAGGCAAAGGAAACGGAGAAGAGCAAAAGCAAAAGCAAAAGAGCAAAAGCAAAAAGAAGAAAAGAGGAAAGGCAAAGGAAACGGAGAAGAGCAAAAGCAAAAGAGCAAAAGCAAAAAGAAGAAAAGAGGAAAGGCAAAGGAAACGGAGAAGAGCAAAAGCAAAAGCAAAAGAGCAAAAGCAAAAAGAAGAAAAGAGGAAAGGCAAAGGAAACGGAGAAGAGCAAAAGCAAAAGAGCAAAAGCAAAAAGAAGAAAAGAGGAAAGGCAAAGGAAACGGAGAAGAGCAAAAGCAAAAAGAGCAAAAGCAAAAAGAAGAAAAGAGGAAAGGCAAAGGAAACGGAGAAGAGCAAAAGAAAAAAGAGCAAAAGCAAAAAGAAGAAAAGAGGAAAGGCAAAGGAAACGGAGAAGAGCAAAAGAAAAAAGAGCAAAAGCAACAAGAAGAAAAGAGGAAAGGCAAAGGAAACGGAGAAGAGCAAAAGAAAAAAGAGCAAAAGCAACGAGAAGAAAAGAGGAAAGGCAAAGGAAACGGAGAAGAGCAAAAGAAAAAAGAGCAAAAGCAAAAAGAAGAAAAGAGGAAAGGCATATGAAACGGAGAAGAGCAAAAGAAAAAAGAGCAAAAGCAAAAAGAAGAAAAGAGGAAAGGCAAAGTAAACGGAAAAGAGCAAAAGCAAAAGCAAAAGAGCAAAAGCAAAAAGAAGAAAAGAGGAAAGGCAAAGGAAACGGAAAAGAGCAAAAGCAAAAGAGCAAAAGCAAAAAGAAGAAAAGAGGAAAGGCAAAGGAAACGGAAAAGAGCAAAAGCAAAAGCAAAAGAGCAAAAGCAAAAAGAAGAAAAGAGGAAAGGCAAAGGAAACGGAAAAGAGCAAAAGCAAAAGAGCAAAAGCAAAAAGAAGAAAAGAGGAAAGGCAAAGGAAACGGAAAAGAGCAAAAGCAAAAGCAAAAGAGCAAAAGCAAAAAGAAGAAAAGAGGAAAGGCAAAGGAAACGGAAAAGAGCAAAAGCAAAAGCAAAAGAGCAAAAGCAAAAAGAAGAAAAATGGAAAGGCAAAGGAAACGGAGAAGAGCAAAAGCAAAAGCAAAAGAGCAAAAGCAAAAAGAAGAAAAGAGGAAAGGCAAAGGAAACGGAGAAGAGCAAAAGCAAAAGAGCAAAAGCAAAAAGAAGAAAAGAGGAAAGGCAAAGGAAACGGAGAAGAGCAAAAGCAAAAGCAAAAGAGCAAAAGCAAAAAGAAGAAAAGAGGAAAGGCAAAGGAAACGGAGAAGAGCAAAAGCAAAAGAGCAAAAGCAAAAAGAAGAAAAGAGGAAAGGCAAAGGAAACGGAGAAGAGCAAAAGCAAAAAGAGCAAAAGCAAAAAGAAGAAAAGAGGAAAGGCAAAGGAAACGGAGAAGAGCAAAAGAAAAAAGAGCAAAAGCAAAAAGAAGAAAAGAGGAAAGGCAAAGGAAACGGAGAAGAGCAAAAGAAAAAAGAGCAAAAGCAACAAGAAGAAAAGAGGAAAGGCAAAGGAAACGGAGAAGAGCAAAAGAAAAAAGAGCAAAAGCAACGAGAAGAAAAGAGGAAAGGCAAAGGAAACGGAGAAGAGCAAAAGAAAAAAGAGCAAAAGCAAAAAGAAGAAAAGAGGAAAGGCATATGAAACGGAGAAGAGCAAAAGAAAAAAGAGCAAAAGCAAAAAGAAGAAAAGAGGAAAGGCAAAGTAAACGGAAAAGAGCAAAAGCAAAAGCAAAAGAGCAAAAGCAAAAAGAAGAAAAGAGGAAAGGCAAAGGAAACGGAAAAGAGCAAAAGCAAAAGAGCAAAAGCAAAAAGAAGAAAAGAGGAAAGGCAAAGGAAACGGAAAAGAGCAAAAGCAAAAGCAAAAGAGCAAAAGCAAAAAGAAGAAAAGAGGAAAGGCAAAGGAAACGGAAAAGAGCAAAAGCAAAAGAGCAAAAGCAAAAAGAAGAAAAGAGGAAAGGCAAAGGAAACGGAAAAGAGCAAAAGCAAAAGCAAAAGAGCAAAAGCAAAAAGAAGAAAAGAGGAAAGGCAAAGGAAACGGAAAAGAGCAAAAGCAAAAGCAAAAGAGCAAAAGCAAAAAGAAGAAAAATGGAAAGGCAAAGGAAACGGAGAAGAGCAAAAGCAAAAGCAAAAGAGCAAAAGCAAAAAGAAGAAAAGAGGAAAGGCAAAGGAAACGGAGAAGAGCAAAAGCAAAAGCAAAAGAGCAAAAGCAAAAAGAAGAAAAGAGGAAAGGCAAAGGAAACGGAGAAGAGCAAAAGCAAAAGAGCAAAAGCAAAAAGAAGAAAAGAGGAAAGGCAAAGGAAACGGAGAAGAGCAAAAGCAAAAGCAAAAGAGCAAAAGCAAAAAGAAGAAAAGAGGAAAGGCAAAGGAAACGGAGAAGAGCAAAAGCAAAAGAGCAAAAGCAAAAAGAAGAAAAGAGGAAAGGCAAAGGAAACGGAGAAGAGCAAAAGCAAAAAGAGCAAAAGCAAAAAGAAGAAAAGAGGAAAGGCAAAGGAAACGGAGAAGAGCAAAAGCAAAAGAGCAAAAGCAAAAAGAAGAAAAGAGGAAAGGCAAAGGAAACGGAGAAGAGCAAAAGCAAAAAGAGCAAAAGCAAAAAGAAGAAAAGAGGAAAGGCAAAGGAAACGGAGAAGAGCAAAAGCAAAAAGAGCAAAAGCAAAAAGAAGAAAAGAGGAAAGGCAAAGGAAACGGAGAAGTGCAAAAGCAAAAAGAGCAAAAGCAAAAAGAAGAAAAGAGGAAAGGCAAAGGAAACGGAGAATAGCAAAAGCAAAAGAGCAAAAGCAAAAAGAAGAAAAGAGGAAAGGCAAAGGAAACGGAGAAGAGCAAAAGCAAAAAGAGAAAAAGCAAAAAGAAGAAAAGAGGAAAGGCAAAGGAAACGGAGAAGAGCAAAAGCAAAAAGAGCAAAAGCAAAAAGAAGAAAAGAGGAAAGGCAAAGGAAACGGAAAGAGCAAAAGCAAAAGCAAAAGAGCAAAAGCAAAAAGAAGAAAAGAGGAAAGGCAAAGGAAACGGAAAAGAGCAAAAGCAAAAGAGCAAAAGCAAAAAGAAGAAAAGAGGAAAGGCAAAGGAAACGGAAAAGAGCAAAAGCAAAAGAGCAAAAGCAAAAAGAAGAAAAGAGGAAAGGCAAAGGAAACGGAGAAGAGCAAAAGCAAAAGCAAAAGAGCAAAAGCAAAAAGAAGAAAAGAGGAAAGGCAAAGGAAACGGAGAAGAGCAAAAGCAAAAGCAAAAGAGCAAAAGCAAAAAGAAGAAAAGAGGAAAGGCAAAGGAAACGGAGAAGAGCAAAAGCAAAAGCAAAAGAGCAAAAGCAAAAAGAAGAAAAGAGGAAAGGCAAAGGAAACGGAGAAGAGCAAAAGTAAAAGAGCAAAAGCAAAAAGAAGAAAAGAGGAAAGGCAAAGGAAACGGAGAAGAGCAAAAGCAAAAGAGCAAAAGCAAAAAGAAGAAAAGAGGAAAGGCAAAGGAAACGGAGAAGAGCAAAAGCAAAAGAGCAAAAGCAAAAAGAAGAAAAGAGGAAAGGCAAAGGAAACGGAGAAGAGCAAAAGCAAAAGAGCAAAAGCAAAAAGAAGAAAAGAGGAAAGGCAAAGGAAACGGAGAAGAGCAAAAGCAAAAGAGCAAAAGCAAAAAGAAGAAAAGAGGAAAGGCAAAGGAAACGGAGAAGAGCAAAAGCAAAAGAGCAAAAGCAAAAAGAAGAAAAGAGGAAAGGCAAAGGAAACGGAGAAGAGCAAAAGCAAAAGAGCAAAAGCAAAAAGAAGAAAAGAGGAAAGGCAAAGGAAACGGAGAAGAGCAAAAGCAAAAGAGCAAAAGCAAAAAGAAGAAAAGAGGAAAGGCAAAGGAAACGGAGAAGAGCAAAAGCAAAAGAGCAAAAGCAAAAAGAAGAAAAGAGGAAAGGCAAAGGAAACGGAGAAGAGCAAAAGCAAAAGAGCAAAAGCAAAAAGAAGAAAAGAGGAAAGGCAAAGGAAACGGAGAAGAGCAAAAGCAAAAGAGCAAAAGCAAAAAGAAGAAAAGAGGAAAGGCAAAGGAAACGGAGAAGTGCAAAAGCAAAAGAGCAAAAGCAAAAAGAAGAAAAGAGGAAAGGCAAAGGAAACGGAGAAGAGCAAAAGCAAAAGAGCAAAAGCAAAAAGAAGAAAAGAGGAAAGGCAAAGGAAACAGAAAAGAGCAAAAGCAAAAGAGCAAAAGCAAAAAGAAGAAAAGAGGAAAGGCAAAGGAAACGGAGAAGAGCAAAAGCAAAAGAGCAAAAGCAAAAAGAAGAAAAGAGGAAAGGCAAAGGAAACGGAGAAGAGCAAAAGCAAAAGCGCAAAAGCAAGGAGAAGAAAAGAGGAAAGGCAAAGGAAACGGAGAAGAGCAAAAGCAAAAGCGCAAAAGCAAGGAGAAGAAAAGAGGAAAGGCAAAGGAAACGGAGAAGAGCAAAAGCAAAAGCGCAAAAGCAAGGAGAAGAAAAGAGGAAAGGCAAAGGAAACGGAGAAGAGCAAAAGCAAAAGCGCAAAAGCAAGGAGAAGAAAAGAGGAAAGGCAAAGGAAACGGAGAAGAGCAAAAGCAAAAGCGCAAAAGCAAGGAGAAGAAAAGAGGAAAGGCAAAGGAAACGGAGAAGAGCAACAGCAAAAGCGCAAAAGCAAGGAGAAGAAAAGAGGAAAGGCAAAGGAAACGGAGAAGAGCAACAGCAAAAGCGCAAAAGCAAGGAGAAGAAAAGAGGAAAGGCAAAGGAAACGGAGAAGAGCAACAGCAAAAGCGCAAAAGCAAGGAGAAGAAAAGAGGAAAGGCAAAGGAAACGGAGAAGAGCAACAGCAAAAGCGCAAAAGCAAGGAGAAGAAAAGAGGAAAGGCAAAGGAAACGGAGAAGAGCAACAGCAAAAGCGCAAAAGCAAGGAGAAGAAAAGAGGAAAGGCAAAGGAAACGGAGAAGAGCAACAGCAAAAGCGCAAAAGCAAGGAGAAGAAAAGAGGAAAGGCAAAGGAAACGGAGAAGAGCAACAAGCAAAAGCGCAAAAGCAAGGAGAAGAAAAGAGGAAAGGCAAAGGAAACGGAGAAGAGCAACAGCAAAAGCGCAAAAGCAAGGAGAAGAAAAGAGGAAAGGCAAAGGAAACGGAGAAGAGCAACAGCAAAAGCGCAAAAGCAAGGAGAAGAAAAGAGGAAAGGCAAAGGAAACGGAGAAGAGCAACAGCAAAAGCGCAAAAGCAAGGAGAAGAAAAGAGGAAAGGCAAAGGAAACGGAGAAGAGCAACAGCAAAAGCGCAAAAGCAAGGAGAAGAAAAGAGGAAAGGCAAAGGAAACGGAGAAGAGCAACAGCAAAAGCGCAAAAGCAAGGAGAAGAAAAGAGGAAAGGCAAAGGAAACGGAGAAGAGCAACAGCAAAAGCGCAAAAGCAAGGAGAAGAAAAGAGGAAAGGCAAAGGAAACGGAGAAGAGCAACAGCAAAAGCGCAAAAGCAAGGAGAAGAAAAGAGGAAAGGCAAAGGAAACGGAGAAGAGCAAAAGCAAAAGCAAAGAGCAAAAGCAAAAAGAAGAAAAGAGGAAAGGCAAAGGAAACGGAGAAGAGCAAAAGCAAAAGAGCAAAAGCAAAAAGAAGAAAAGAGGAAAGGCAAAGGAAACGGAGAAGAGCAAAAGCAAAAGCGCAAAAGCAAAAAGAAGAAAAGAGGAAAGGCAAAGGAAACGGAGAAGAGCAAAAGCAAAAGAGCAAAAGCAAAAAGAAGAAAAGAGGAAAGGCAAAGGAAACGGAGAAGAGCAAAAGCAAAAGAGCAAAAGCAAAAAGAAGAAAAGAGGAAAGGCAAAGGAAACGGAGAAGAGCAAAAGCAAAAGAGCAAAAGCAAAAAGAAGAAAAGAGGAAAGGCAAAGGAAACGGAGAAGAGCAAAAGCAAAAGCGCAAAAGCAAGAAGAAGAAAAGAGGAAAGGCAAAGGAAACGGAGAAGAGCAAAAGCAAAAGCGCAAAAGCAAGAAGAAGAAAAGAGGAAAGGCAAAGGAAACGGAGAAGAGCAAAAGCAAAAGAGCAAAAGCAAAAAGAAGAAAAGAGGAAAGGCAAAGGAAACGGAGAAGAGCAAAAGCAAAAGAGCAAAAGCAAAAAGAAGAAAAGAGGAAAGGCAAAGGAAACGGAGAAGAGCAAAAGCAAAAGCGCAAAAGCAAGAAGAAGAAAAGAGGAAAGGCAAAGGAAACGGAGAAGAGCAAAAGCAAAAGCGCAAAAGCAAAAAGAAGAAAAGAGGAAAGGCAAAGGAAACGGAGAAGAGCAAAAGCAAAAGAGCAAAAGCAAAAAGAAGAAAAGAGGAAAGGCAAAGGAAACGGAGAAGAGCAAAAGCAAAAAGAGCAAAAGCAAAAAGAAGAAAAGAGGAAAGGCAAAGGAAACGGAGAAGAGCAAAAGCAAAAAGAGCAAAAGCAAAAAGAAGAAAAGAGGAAAGGCAAAGGAAACGGAGAAGAGCAAAAGCAAAAAGAGCAAAAGCAAAAAGAAGAAAAGAGGAAAGGCAAAGGAAACGGAGAAGAGCAAAAGCAAAAAGAGCAAAAGCAAAAAGAAGAAAAGAGGAAAGGCAAAGGAAACGGAGAAGAGCAAAAGAAAAAAGAGCAAAAGCAAAAAGAAGAAAAGAGGAAAGGCAAAGGAAACGGAGAAGAGCAAAAGAAAAAAGAGCAAAAGCAAAAAGAAGAAAAGAGGAAAGGCAAAGGAAACGGAGAAGAGCAAAAGAAAAAAGAGCAAAAGCAAAAAGAAGAAAAGAGGAAAGGCAAAGGAAACGGAGAAGAGCAAAAGAAAAAAGAGCAAAAGCAAAGGAAGAAAAGAGGAAAGGCAAAGGAAACGGAGAAGAGCAAAAGAAAAAAGAGCAAAAGCAAAAAGAAGAAAAGAGGAAAGGCAAAGGAAACGGAGAAGAGCAAAAGAAAAAAGAGCAAAAGCAAAAAGAAGAAAAGAGGAAAGGCAAAGGAAACGGAGAAGAGCAAAAGAAAAAAGAGCAAAAGCAAAAAGAAGAAAAGAGGAAAGGCAAAGGAAACGGAGAAGAGCAAAAGCAAAAGAGCAAAAGCAAAAAGAAGAAAAGAGGAAAGGCAAAGGAAACGGAAAAGAGCAAAAGCAAAAGAGCAAAAGCAAAAAGAAGAAAAGAGGAAAGGCAAAGGAAACGGAGAAGAGCAAAAGCAAAAGCGCAAAAGCAAGAAGAAGAAAAGAGGAAAGGCAAAGGAAACGGAGAAGAGCAAAAGCAAAAGCGCAAAAGCAAGGAGAAGAAAAGAGGAAAGGCAAAGGAAACGGAGAAGAGCAAAAGCAAAAGCGCAAAAGCAAGGAGAAGAAAAGAGGAAAGGCAAAGGAAACGGAGAAGAGCAAAAGCAAAAGAGCAAAAGCAAAAAGAAGAAAAGAGGAAAGGCAAAGGAAACGGAGAAGAGCAAAAGCAAAAGCGCAAAAGCAAGAAGAAGAAAAGAGGAAAGGCAAAGGAAACGGAGAAGAGCAAAAGCAAAAGCGCAAAAGCAAGAAGAAGAAAAGAGGAAAGGCAAAGGAAACGGAGAAGAGCAAAAGCAAAAGAGCAAAAGCAAAAAGAAGAAAAGAGGAAAGGCAAAGGAAACGGAGAAGAGCAAAAGCAAAAGAGCAAAAGCAAAAAGAAGAAAAGAGGAAAGGCAAAGGAAACGGAGAAGAGCAAAAGCAAAAGCGCAAAAGCAAAGAAGAAGAAAAGAGGAAAGGCAAAGGAAACGGAGAAGAGCAAAAGCAAAAGCGCAAAAGCAAAAAGAAGAAAAGAGGAAAGGCAAAGGAAACGGAGAAGAGCAAAAGCAAAAGAGCAAAAGCAAAAAGAAGAAAAGAGGAAAGGCAAAGGAAACGGAGAAGAGCAAAAGCAAAAAGAGCAAAAGCAAAAAGAAGAAAAGAGGAAAGGCAAAGGAAACGGAGAAGAGCAAAAGCAAAAAGAGCAAAAGCAAAAAGAAGAAAAGAGGAAAGGCAAAGGAAACGGAGAAGAGCAAAAGAAAAAAGAGCAAAAGCAAAAAGAAGAAAAGAGGAAAGGCAAAGGAAACGGAGAAGAGCAAAAGCAAAAAGAGCAAAAGCAAAAAGAAGAAAAGAGGAAAGGCAAAGGAAACGGAGAAGAGCAAAAGAAAAAAGAGCAAAAGCAAAAAGAAGAAAAGAGGAAAGGCAAAGGAAACGGAGAAGAGCAAAAGCAAAAAGAGCAAAAGCAAAAAGAAGAAAAGAGGAAAGGCAAAGGAAACGGAGAAGAGCAAAAGAAAAAAGAGCAAAAGCAAAAAGAAGAAAAGAGGAAAGGCAAAGGAAACGGAGAAGAGCAAAAGAAAAAAGAGCAAAAGCAAAAGAAGAAAAGAGGAAAGGCAAAGGAAACGGAGAAGAGCAAAAGAAAAAAGAGCAAAAGCAAAAAGAAGAAAAGAGGAAAGGCAAAGGAAACGGAGAAGAGCAAAAGAAAAAAGAGCAAAAGCAAAAAGAAGAAAAGAGGAAAGGCAAAGGAAACGGAGAAGAGCAAAAGAAAAAAGAGCAAAAGCAAAAAGAAGAAAAGAGGAAAGGCAAAGGAAACGGAAAAGAGCAAAAGCAAAAGAGCAAAAGCAAAAAGAAGAAAAGAGGAAAGGCAAAGGAAACGGAGAAGAGCAAAAGCAAAAGAGCAAAAGCAAAAAGAAGAAAAGAGGAAAGGCAAAGGAAACGGAGAAGAGCAAAAGCAAAAGAGCAAAAGCAAAAAGAAGAAAAGAGGAAAGGCAAAGGAAACGGAGAAGAGCAAAAGCAAAAGAGCAAAAGCAAAAAGAAGAAAAGAGGAAAGGCAAAGGAAACGGAGAAGAGCAAAAGCAAAAGAGCAAAAGCAAAAAGAAGAAAAGAGGAAAGGCAAAGGAAACGGAGAAGAGCAAAAGCAAAAGCAGCAAAAGCAAAAAGAAGAAAAGAGGAAAGGCAAAGGAAACGGAGAAGAGCAAAAGCAAAAGAGCAAAAGCAAAAAGAAGAAAAGAGGAAAGGCAAAGGAAACGGAGAAGAGCAAAAGCAAAAGAGCAAAAGCAAAAAGAAGAAAAGAGGAAAGGCAAAGGAAACGGAGAAGAGCAAAAGCAAAAGCAGCAAAAGCAAAAAGAAGAAAAGAGGAAAGGCAAAGGAAACGGAGAAGAGCAAAAGCAAAAGAGCAAAAGCAAAAAGAAGAAAAGAGGAAAGGCAAAGGAAACGGAGAAGAGCAAAAGCAAAAGAGCAAAAGCAAAAAGAAGAAAAGAGGAAAGGCAAAGGAAACGGAGAAGAGCAAAAGCAAAAGAGCAAAAGCAAAAAGAAGAAAAGAGGAAAGGCAAAGGAAACGGAGAAGAGCAAAAGCAAAAAGAGCAAAAGCAAAAAGAAGAAAAGAGGAAAGGCAAAGGAAACGGAGAAGAGCAAAAGCAAAAAGAGCAAAAGCAAAAAGAAGAAAAGAGGAAAGGCAAAGGAAACGGAGAAGAGCAAAAGCAAAAAGAGCAAAAGCAAAAAGAAGAAAAGAGGAAAGGCAAAGGAAACGGAGAAGAGCAAAAGCAAAAAGAGCAAAAGCAAAAAGAAGAAAAGAGGAAAGGCAAAGGAAACGGAGAAGAGCAAAAGCAAAAAGAGCAAAAGCAAAAAGAAGAAAAGAGGAAAGGCAAAGGAAACGGAGAAGAGCAAAAGCAAAAGAGCAAAAGCAAAAAGAAGAAAAGAGGAAAGGCAAAGGAAACGGAGAAGAGCAAAAGCAAAAGAGCAAAAGCAAAAAGAAGAAAAGAGGAAAGGCAAAGGAAACGGAGAAGAGCAAAAGCAAAAGAGCAAAAGCAAAAAGAAGAAAAGAGGAAAGGCAAAGGAAACGGAGAAGAGCAAAAGCAAAAGAGCAAAAGCAAAAAGAAGAAAAGAGGAAAGGCAAAGGAAACGGAGAAGAGCAAAAGCAAAAGAGCAAAAGCAAAAAGAAGAAAAGAGGAAAGGCAAAGGAAACGGAGAAGAGCAAAAGCAAAAGAGCAAAAGCAAAAAGAAGAAAAGAGGAAAGGCAAAGGAAACGGAGAAGAGCAAAAGCAAAAGAGCAAAAGCAAAAAGAAGAAAAGAGGAAAGGCAAAGGAAACGGAGAAGAGCAAAAGCAAAAGCAAAAGAGCAAAAGCAAAAAGAAGAAAAGAGGAAAGGCAAAGGAAACGGAGAAGAGCAAAAGCAAAAGAGCAAAAGCAAAAAGAAGAAAAGAGGAAAGGCAAAGGAAACGGAGAAGAGCAAAAGCAAAAGAGCAAAAGCAAAAAGAAGAAAAGAGGAAAGGCAAAGGAAACGGAGAAGAGCAAAAGCAAAAGAGCAAAAGCAAAAAGAAGAAAAGAGGAAAGGCAAAGGAAACGGAGAAGAGCAAAAGCAAAAGAGCAAAAGCAAAAAGAAGAAAAGAGGAAAGGCAAAGGAAACGGAGAAGAGCAAAAGCAAAAGAGCAAAAGCAAAAGAAGAAAAGAGGAAAGGCAAAGGAAACGGAGAAGAGCAAAAGCAAAAGAGCAAAAGCAAAAAGAAGAAAAGAGGAAAGGCAAAGGAAACGGAGAAGAGCAAAAGCAAAAAGAGCAAAAGCAAAAAGAAGAAAAGAGGAAAGGCAAAGGAAACGGAGAAGAGCAAAAGCAAAAGAGCAAAAGCAAAAAGAAGAAAAGAGGAAAGGCAAAGGAAACGGAGAAGAGCAAAAGCAAAAAGAGCAAAAGCAAAAAGAAGAAAAGAGGAAAGGCAAAGGAAACGGAGAAGAGCAAAAGCAAAAGAGCAAAAGCAAAAAGAAGAAAAGAGGAAAGGCAAAGGAAACGGAGAAGAGCAAAAGCAAAAGAGCAAAAGCAAAAAGAAGAAAAGAGGAAAGGCAAAGGAAACGGAGAAGAGCAAAAGCAAAAAGAGCAAAAGCAAAAAGAAGAAAAGAGGAAAGGCAAAGGAAACGGAGAAGAGCAAAAGCAAAAAGAGCAAAAGCAAAAAGAAGAAAAGAGGAA
Source organism: Indicator indicator (assembly GCF_027791375.1). NCBI lineage: Eukaryota > Metazoa > Chordata > Aves > Piciformes > Indicatoridae > Indicator > Indicator indicator. The sequence goes on along the minus strand of NW_026539072.1, from coordinate 137,034 downwards.
AGGCAAAGGAAACGGAGAAGAGCAAAAGCAAAAAAGAGCAAAAGCAAAAAGAAGAAAAGAGGAAAGGCAAAGGAAACGGAGAAGAGCAAAAGCAAAAAGAGCAAAAGCAAAAAGAAGAAAAGAGGAAAGGCAAAGGAAACGGAGAAGAGCAAAAGCAAAAGAGCAAAAGCAAAAAGAAGAAAAGAGGAAAGGCAAAGGAAACGGAGAAGAGCAAAAGCAAAAAGAGCAAAAGCAAAAAGAAGAAAAGAGGAAAGGCAAAGGAAACGGAGAAGAGCAAAAGCAAAAAGAGCAAAAGCAAAAAGAAGAAAAGAGGAAAGGCAAAGGAAACGGAGAAGAGCAAAAGCAAAAAGAGCAAAAGCAAAAAGAAGAAAAGAGGAAAGGCAAAGGAAACGGAGAAGAGCAAAAGCAAAAGAGCAAAAGCAAAAAGAAGAAAAGAGGAAAGGCAAAGGAAACGGAGAAGAGCAAAAGCAAAAAGAGCAAAAGCAAAAAGAAGAAAAGAGGAAAGGCAAAGGAAACGGAGAAGAGCAAAAGCAAAAGAGCAAAAGCAAAAAGAAGAAAAGAGGAAAGGCAAAGGAAACGGAGAAGAGCAAAAGCAAAAGAGCAAAAGCAAAAAGAAGAAAAGAGGAAAGGCAAAGGAAACGGAGAAGAGCAAAAGCAAAAGAGCAAAAGCAAAAAGAAGAAAAGAGGAAAGGCAAAGGAAACGGAGAAGAGCAAAAGCAAAAGAGCAAAAGCAAAAAGAAGAAAAGAGGAAAGGCAAAGGAAACGGAGAAGAGCAAAAGCAAAAGAGCAAAAGCAAAAAGAAGAAAAGAGGAAAGGCAAAGGAAACGGAGAAGAGCAAAAGCAAAAGAGCAAAAGCAAAAAGAAGAAAAGAGGAAAGGCAAAGGAAACGGAGAAGAGCAAAAGCAAAAGAGCAAAAGCAAAAAGAAGAAAAGAGGAAAGGCAAAGGAAACGGAGAAGAGCAAAAGCAAAAGAGCAAAAGCAAAAAGAAGAAAAGAGGAAAGGCAAAGGAAACGGAGAAGAGCAAAAGCAAAAGAGCAAAAGCAAAAAGAAGAAAAGAGGAAAGGCAAAGGAAACGGAGAAGAGCAAAAGCAAAAGAGCAAAAGCAAAAAGAAGAAAAGAGGAAAGGCAAAGGAAACGGAGAAGAGCAAAAGCAAAAGAGCAAAAGCAAAAAGAAGAAAAGAGGAAAGGCAAAGGAAACGGAGAAGAGCAAAAGCAAAAGAGCAAAAGCAAAAAGAAGAAAAGAGGAAAGGCAAAGGAAACGGAGAAGAGCAAAAGCAAAAAGAGCAAAAGCAAAAAGAAGAAAAGAGGAAAGGCAAAGGAAACGGAGAAGAGCAAAAGCAAAAGAGCAAAAGCAAAAAGAAGAAAAGAGGAAAGGCAAAGGAAACGGAGAAGAGCAAAAGCAAAAGAGCAAAAGCAAAAAGAAGAAAAGAGGAAAGGCAAAGGAAACGGAGAAGAGCAAAAGCAAAAGAGCAAAAGCAAAAAGAAGAAAAGAGGAAAGGCAAAGGAAACGGAGAAGAGCAAAAGCAAAAGAGCAAAAGCAAAAAGAAGAAAAGAGGAAAGGCAAAGGAAACGGAGAAGAGCAAAAGCAAAAGAGCAAAAGCAAAAAGAAGAAAAGAGGAAAGGCAAAGGAAACGGAGAAGAGCAAAAGCAAAAGAGCAAAAGCAAAAAGAAGAAAAGAGGAAAGGCAAAGGAAACGGAGAAGAGCAAAAGCAAAAGAGCAAAAGCAAAAAGAAGAAAAGAGGAAAGGCAAAGGAAACGGAGAAGAGCAAAAGCAAAAGAGCAAAAGCAAAAAGAAGAAAAGAGGAAAGGCAAAGGAAACGGAGAAGAGCAAAAGCAAAAGAGCAAAAGCAAAAAGAAGAAAAGAGGAAAGGCAAAGGAAACGGAGAAGAGCAAAAGCAAAAGAGCAAAAGCAAAAAGAAGAAAAGAGGAAAGGCAAAGGAAACGGAGAAGAGCAAAAGCAAAAGAGCAAAAGCAAAAAGAAGAAAAGAGGAAAGGCAAAGGAAACGGAGAAGAGCAAAAGCAAAAGAGCAAAAGCAAAAAGAAGAAAAGAGGAAAGGCAAAGGAAACGGAGAAGAGCAAAAGCAAAAGAGCAAAAGCAAAAAGAAGAAAAGAGGAAAGGCAAAGGAAACGGAGAAGAGCAAAAGCAAAAAGAGCAAAAGCAAAAAGAAGAAAAGAGGAAAGGCAAAGGAAACGGAGAAGAGCAAAAGCAAAAGAGCAAAAGCAAAAAGAAGAAAAGAGGAAAGGCAAAGGAAACGGAGAAGAGCAAAAGCAAAAGAGCAAAAGCAAAAAGAAGAAAAGAGGAAAGGCAAAGGAAACGGAGAAGAGCAAAAGCAAAAGAGCAAAAGCAAAAAGAAGAAAAGAGGAAAGGCAAAGGAAACGGAGAAGAGCAAAAGCAAAAGAGCAAAAGCAAAAAGAAGAAAAGAGGAAAGGCAAAGGAAACGGAGAAGAGCAAAAGCAAAAGAGCAAAAGCAAAAAGAAGAAAAGAGGAAAGGCAAAGGAAACGGAGAAGAGCAAAAGCAAAAGAGCAAAAGCAAAAAGAAGAAAAGAGGAAAGGCAAAGGAAACGGAGAAGAGCAAAAGCAAAAGAGCAAAAGCAAAAGAAGAAAAGAGGAAAGGCAAAGGAAACGGAGAAGAGCAAAAGCAAAAGAGCAAAAGCAAAAGAAGAAAAGAGGAAAGGCAAAGGAAACGGAGAAGAGCAAAAGCAAAAAGAGCAAAAGCAAAAAGAAGAAAAGAGGAAAGGCAAAGGAAACGGAGAAGAGCAAAAGCAAAAGAGCAAAAGCAAAAAGAAGAAAAGAGGAAAGGCAAAGGAAACGGAGAAGAGCAAAAGCAAAAAGAGCAAAAGCAAAAAGAAGAAAAGAGGAAAGGCAAAGGAAACGGAGAAGAGCAAAAGCAAAAGAGCAAAAGCAAAAAGAAGAAAAGAGGAAAGGCAAAGGAAACGGAGAAGAGCAAAAGCAAAAGAGCAAAAGCAAAAAGAAGAAAAGAGGAAAGGCAAAGGAAACGGAGAAGAGCAAAAGCAAAAAGAGCAAAAGCAAAAAGAAGAAAAGAGGAAAGGCAAAGGAAACGGAGAAGAGCAAAAGCAAAAAGAGCAAAAGCAAAAAGAAGAAAAGAGGAAAGGCAAAGGAAACGGAGAAGAGCAAAAGCAAAAGAGCAAAAGCAAAAAGAAGAAAAGAGGAAAGGCAAAGGAAACGGAGAAGAGCAAAAGCAAAAAGAGCAAAAGCAAAAAGAAGAAAAGAGGAAAGGCAAAGGAAACGGAGAAGAGCAAAAGCAAAAGAGCAAAAGCAAAAAGAAGAAAAGAGGAAAGGCAAAGGAAACGGAGAAGAGCAAAAGCAAAAGAGCAAAAGCAAAAAGAAGAAAAGAGGAAAGGCAAAGGAAACGGAGAAGAGCAAAAGCAAAAAGAGCAAAAGCAAAAGAAGAAAAGAGGAAAGGCAAAGGAAACGGAGAAGAGCAAAAGCAAAAGCGCAAAAGCAAAGAGAAGAAAAGAGGAAAGGCAAAGGAAACGGAGAAGAGCAAAAGCAAAAGCGCAAAAGCAAAGAGAAGAAAAGAGGAAAGGCAAAGGAAACGGAGAAGAGCAAAAGCAAAAGCGCAAAAGCAAGAAGAAGAAAAGAGGAAAGGCAAAGGAAACGGAGAAGAGCAAAAGCAAAAGCGCAAAAGCAAGGAGAAGAAAAGAGGAAAGGCAAAGGAAACGGAGAAGAGCAAAAGCAAAAGCGCAAAAGCAAGAGAAGAAAAGAGGAAAGGCAAAGGAAACGGAGAAGAGCAAAAGCAAAAGCGCAAAAGCAAGAAGAAGAAAAGAGGAAAGGCAAAGGAAACGGAGAAGAGCAAAAGCAAAAGCGCAAAAGCAAGAAGAAGAAAAGAGGAAAGGCAAAGGAAACGGAGAAGAGCAAAAGCAAAAGCGCAAAAGCAAGAAGAAGAAAAGAGGAAAGGCAAAGGAAACGGAGAAGAGCAAAAGCAAAAGCGCAAAAGCAAGAAGAAGAAAAGAGGAAAGGCAAAGGAAACGGAGAAGAGCAAAAGCAAAAGCGCAAAAGCAAAAAGAAGAAAAGAGGAAAGGCAAAGGAAACGGAGAAGAGCAACAGCAAAAGCGCAAAAGCAAAGAGAAGAAAAGAGGAAAGGCAAAGGAAACGGAGAAGAGCAAAAGCAAAAGCGCAAAAGCAAAGAGAAGAAAAGAGGAAAGGCAAAGGAAACGGAGAAGAGCAAAAGCAAAAGAGCAAAAGCAAAAGAAGAAAAGAGGAAAGGCAAAGGAAACGGAGAAGAGCAAAAGCAAAAGCGCAAAAGCAAAGAGAAGAAAAGAGGAAAGGCAAAGGAAACGGAGAAGAGCAAAAGCAAAAGCGCAAAAGCAAGAAGAAGAAAAGAGGAAAGGCAAAGGAAACGGAGAAGAGCAAAAGCAAAAGCGCAAAAGCAAAGAGAAGAAAAGAGGAAAGGCAAAGGAAACGGAGAAGAGCAAAAGCAAAAGCGCAAAAGCAAGAAGAAGAAAAGAGGAAAGGCAAAGGAAACGGAGAAGAGCAAAAGCAAAAAGAGCAAAAGCAAAAGAAGAAAAGAGGAAAGGCAAAGGAAACGGAGAAGAGCAAAAGCAAAAGAGCAAAAGCAAAAAGAAGAAAAGAGGAAAGGCAAAGGAAACGGAGAAGAGCAAAAGCAAAAAGAGCAAAAGCAAAAAGAAGAAAAGAGGAAAGGCAAAGGAAACGGAGAAGAGCAAAAGCAAAAGAGCAAAAGCAAAAAGAAGAAAAGAGGAAAGGCAAAGGAAACGGAGAAGAGCAAAAGCAAAAGAGCAAAAGCAAAAAGAAGAAAAGAGGAAAGGCAAAGGAAACGGAGAAGAGCAAAAGCAAAAAGAGCAAAAGCAAAAAGAAGAAAAGAGGAAAGGCAAAGGAAACGGAGAAGAGCAAAAGCAAAAAGAGCAAAAGCAAAAGAAGAAAAGAGGAAAGGCAAAGGAAACGGAGAAGAGCAAAAGCAAAAAGAGCAAAAGCAAAAAGAAGAAAAGAGGAAAGGCAAAGGAAACGGAGAAGAGCAAAAGCAAAAAGAGCAAAAGCAAAAGAAGAAAAGAGGAAAGGCAAAGGAAACGGAGAAGAGCAAAAGCAAAAGAGCAAAAGCAAAAAGAAGAAAAGAGGAAAGGCAAAGGAAACGGAGAAGAGCAAAAGCAAAAGAGCAAAAGCAAAAAGAAGAAAAGAGGAAAGGCAAAGGAAACGGAAAAGAGCAAAAGCAAAAGAGCAAAAGCAAAGAGAAGAAAAGAGGAAAGGCAAAGGAAACGGAGAAGAGCAAAAGCAAAAGCGCAAAAGCAAGGAGAAGAAAAGAGGAAAGGCAAAGGAAACGGAGAAGAGCAAAAGCAAAAGCGCAAAAGCAAGAAGAAGAAAAGAGGAAAGGCAAAGGAAACGGAGAAGAGCAAAAGCAAAAGCGCAAAAGCAAGAAGAAGAAAAGAGGAAAGGCAAAGGAAACGGAGAAGAGCAAAAGCAAAAGCGCAAAAGCAAGAGAAGAAAAGAGGAAAGGCAAAGGAAACGGAGAAGAGCAAAAGCAAAAGCGCAAAAGCAAGAAGAAGAAAAGAGGAAAGGCAAAGGAAACGGAGAAGAGCAAAAGCAAAAGAGCAAAAGCAAAGAGAAGAAAAGAGGAAAGGCAAAGGAAACGGAGAAGAGCAAAAGCAAAAGCGCAAAAGCAAGAAGAAGAAAAGAGGAAAGGCAAAGGAAACGGAGAAGAGCAACAGCAAAAGCGCAAAAGCAAGAAGAAGAAAAGAGGAAAGGCAAAGGAAACGGAGAAGAGCAAAAGCAAAAGCGCAAAAGCAAAGAGAAGAAAAGAGGAAAGGCAAAGGAAACGGAGAAGAGCAACAGCAAAAGCGCAAAAGCAAGAAGAAGAAAAGAGGAAAGGCAAAGGAAACGGAGAAGAGCAACAGCAAAAGCGCAAAAGCAAGGAGAAGAAAAGAGGAAAGGCAAAGGAAACGGAGAAGAGCAAAAGCAAAAGCGCAAAAGCAAGGAGAAGAAAAGAGGAAAGGCAAAGGAAACGGAGAAGAGCAAAAGCAAAAGAGCAAAAGCAAAGAGAAGAAAAGAGGAAAGGCAAAGGAAACGGAGAAGAGCAAAAGCAAAAGCGCAAAAGCAAAGAGAAGAAAAGAGGAAAGGCAAAGGAAACGGAGAAGAGCAAAAGCAAAAGAGCAAAAGCAAGAAGAAGAAAAGAGGAAAGGCAAAGGAAACGGAGAAGAGCAAAAGCAAAAGCGCAAAAGCAAGGAGAAGAAAAGAGGAAAGGCAAAGGAAACGGAGAAGAGCAAAAGCAAAAGCGCAAAAGCAAGGAGAAGAAAAGAGGAAAGGCAAAGGAAACGGAGAAGAGCAAAAGCAAAAGCGCAAAAGCAAGGAGAAGAAAAGAGGAAAGGCAAAGGAAACGGAGAAGAGCAAAAGCAAAAGCGCAAAAGCAAGAAGAAGAAAAGAGGAAAGGCAAAGGAAACGGAGAAGAGCAACAGCAAAAGCGCAAAAGCAAGGAGAAGAAAAGAGGAAAGGCAAAGGAAACGGAGAAGAGCAAAAGCAAAAGCGCAAAAGCAAGAAGAAGAAAAGAGGAAAGGCAAAGGAAACGGAGAAGAGCAACAGCAAAAGCGCAAAAGCAAGGAGAAGAAAAGAGGAAAGGCAAAGGAAACGGAGAAGAGCAACAGCAAAAGCGCAAAAGCAAGGAGAAGAAAAGAGGAAAGGCAAAGGAAACGGAGAAGAGCAACAGCAAAAGCGCAAAAGCAAGGAGAAGAAAAGAGGAAAGGCAAAGGAAACGGAGAAGAGCAACAGCAAAAGCGCAAAAGCAAGGAGAAGAAAAGAGGAAAGGCAAAGGAAACGGAGAAGAGCAACAGCAAAAGCGCAAAAGCAAGAGAAGAAAAGAGGAAAGGCAAAGGAAACGGAGAAGAGCAACAGCAAAAGCGCAAAAGCAAAGAGAAGAAAAGAGGAAAGGCAAAGGAAACGGAGAAGAGCAACAGCAAAAGCGCAAAAGCAAGGAGAAGAAAAGAGGAAAGGCAAAGGAAACGGAGAAGAGCAAAAGCAAAAGCGCAAAAGCAAAGAGAAGAAAAGAGGAAAGGCAAAGGAAACGGAGAAGAGCAAAAGCAAAAGAGCAAAAGCAAAGAGAAGAAAAGAGGAAAGGCAAAGGAAACGGAGAAGAGCAAAAGCAAAAGCGCAAAAGCAAAGAGAAGAAAAGAGGAAAGGCAAAGGAAACGGAGAAGAGCAAAAGCAAAAGAGCAAAAGCAAAGAGAAGAAAAGAGGAAAGGCAAAGGAAACGGAGAAGAGCAAAAGCAAAAGCGCAAAAGCAAAGAGAAGAAAAGAGGAAAGGCAAAGGAAACGGAGAAGAGCAAAAGCAAAAGCGCAAAAGCAAAAAGAAGAAAAGAGGAAAGGCAAAGGAAACGGAGAAGAGCAAAAGCAAAAGAGCAAAAGCAAAAAGAAGAAAAGAGGAAAGGCAAAGGAAACGGAGAAGAGCAAAAGCAAAAGAGCAAAAGCAAAAAGAAGAAAAGAGGAAAGGCAAAGGAAACGGAGAAGAGCAAAAGCAAAAGCAGCAAAAGCAAAAAGAAGAAAAGAGGAAAGGCAAAGGAAACGGAGAAGAGCAAAAGCAAAAGAGCAAAAGCAAAAAGAAGAAAAGAGGAAAGGCAAAGGAAACGGAGAAGAGCAAAAGCAAAAGAGCAAAAGCAAAAAGAAGAAAAGAGGAAAGGCAAAGGAAACGGAGAAGAGCAAAAGCAAAAGAGCAAAAGCAAAAAGAAGAAAAGAGGAAAGGCAAAGGAAACGGAGAAGAGCAAAAGCAAAAGAGCAAAAGCAAAAAGAAGAAAAGAGGAAAGGCAAAGGAAACGGAGAAGAGCAAAAGCAAAAGAGCAAAAGCAAAAAGAAGAAAAGAGGAAAGGCAAAGGAAACGGAGAAGAGCAAAAGCAAAAGAGCAAAAGCAAAAAGAAGAAAAGAGGAAAGGCAAAGGAAACGGAGAAGAGCAAAAGCAAAAGAGCAAAAGCAAAAAGAAGAAAAGAGGAAAGGCAAAGGAAACGGAGAAGAGCAAAAGCAAAAGAGCAAAAGCAAAAAGAAGAAAAGAGGAAAGGCAAAGGAAACGGAGAAGAGCAAAAGCAAAAGAGCAAAAGCAAAAAGAAGAAAAGAGGAAAGGCAAAGGAAACGGAGAAGAGCAAAAGCAAAAGAGCAAAAGCAAAAAGAAGAAAAGAGGAAAGGCAAAGGAAACGGAGAAGAGCAAAAGCAAAAGAGCAAAAGCAAAAAGAAGAAAAGAGGAAAGGCAAAGGAAACGGAGAAGAGCAAAAGCAAAAGAGCAAAAGCAAAAAGAAGAAAAGAGGAAAGGCAAAGGAAACGGAGAAGAGCAAAAGCAAAAGAGCAAAAGCAAAAAGAAGAAAAGAGGAAAGGCAAAGGAAACGGAGAAGAGCAAAAGCAAAAGAGCAAAAGCAAAAAGAAGAAAAGAGGAAAGGCAAAGGAAACGGAGAAGAGCAAAAGCAAAAGAGCAAAAGCAAAAAGAAGAAAAGAGGAAAGGCAAAGGAAACGGAGAAGAGCAAAAGCAAAAGAGCAAAAGCAAAAAGAAGAAAAGAGGAAAGGCAAAGGAAACGGAGAAGAGCAAAAGCAAAAGAGCAAAAGCAAAAAGAAGAAAAGAGGAAAGGCAAAGGAAACGGAGAAGAGCAAAAGCAAAGCAAAAGAGCAAAAGCAAAAAGAAGAAAAGAGGAAAGGCAAAGGAAACGGAGAAGAGCAAAAGCAAAGCAAAGAGCAAAAGCAAAAAGAAGAAAAGAGGAAAGGCAAAGGAAACGGAGAAGAAGCAAAAGCAAAAGAGCAAAAGCAAAAAGAAGAAAAGAGGAAAGGCAAAGGAAACGGAGAAGAGCAAAAGCAAAAGAGCAAAAGCAAAAAGAAGAAAAGAGGAAAGGCAAAGGAAACGGAGAAGAGCAAAAGCAAAAGAGCAAAAGCAAAAAGAAGAAAAGAGGAAAGGCAAAGGAAACGGAGAAGAGCAAAAGCAAAAGAGCAAAAGCAAAAAGAAGAAAAGAGGAAAGGCAAAGGAAACGGAGAAGAGCAAAAGCAAAAGAGCAAAAGCAAAAAGAAGAAAAGAGGAAAGGCAAAGGAAACGGAGAAGAGCAAAAGCAAAAGAGCAAAAGCAAAAAGAAGAAAAGAGGAAAGGCAAAGGAAACGGAGAAGAGCAAAAGCAAAAGAGCAAAAGCAAAAAGAAGAAAAGAGGAAAGGCAAAGGAAACGGAGAAGAGCAAAGCAAAAGCAAAAGAGCAAAAGCAAAAAGAAGAAAAGAGGAAAGGCAAAGGAAACGGAGAAGAGCAAAAGCAAAAGAAAAGAGCAAAAGCAAAAAGAAGAAAAGAGGAAAGGCAAAGGAAACGGAGAAGAGCAAAAGCAAAAGAGCAAAAGCAAAAAGAAGAAAAGAGGAAAGGCAAAGGAAACGGAGAAGAGCAAAAGCAAAAGAGCAAAAGCAAAAAGAAGAAAAGAGGAAAGGCAAAGGAAACGGAGAAGAGCAAAAGCAAAAAGAGCAAAAGCAAAAAGAAGAAAAGAGGAAAGGCAAAGGAAACGGAGAAGAGCAAAAGCAAAAGAGCAAAAGCAAAAAGAAGAAAAGAGGAAAGGCAAAGGAAACGGAGAAGAGCAAAAGCAAAAGAGCAAAAGCAAAAAGAAGAAAAGAGGAAAGGCAAAGGAAACGGAGAAGAGCAAAAGCAAAAGAGCAAAAGCAAAAAGAAGAAAAGAGGAAAGGCAAAGGAAACGGAGAAGAGCAAAAGCAAAAGAGCAAAAGCAAAAAGAAGAAAAGAGGAAAGGCAAAGGAAACGGAGAAGAGCAAAAGCAAAAGAGCAAAAGCAAAAAGAAGAAAAGAGGAAAGGCAAAGGAAACGGAGAAGAGCAAAAGCAAAAGAGCAAAAGCAAAAAGAAGAAAAGAGGAAAGGCAAAGGAAACGGAGAAGAGCAAAAGCAAAAGAGCAAAAGCAAAAAGAAGAAAAGAGGAAAGGCAAAGGAAACGGAGAAGAGCAAAAGCAAAAGAGCAAAAGCAAAAAGAAGAAAAGAGGAAAGGCAAAGGAAACGGAGAAGAGCAAAAGCAAAAGAGCAAAAGCAAAAAGAAGAAAAGAGGAAAGGCAAAGGAAACGGAGAAGAGCAAAAGCAAAAGAGCAAAAGCAAAAAGAAGAAAAGAGGAAAGGCAAAGGAAACGGAGAAGAGCAAAAGCAAAAGAGCAAAAGCAAAAAGAAGAAAAGAGGAAAGGCAAAGGAAACGGAGAAGAGCAAAAGCAAAAGAGCAAAAGCAAAAAGAAGAAAAGAGGAAAGGCAAAGGAAACGGAGAAGAGCAAAAGCAAAAGAGCAAAAGCAAAAAGAAGAAAAGAGGAAAGGCAAAGGAAACGGAGAAGAGCAAAAGCAAAAGAGCAAAAGCAAAAAGAAGAAAAGAGGAAAGGCAAAGGAAACGGAGAAGAGCAAAAGCAAAAGAGCAAAAGCAAAAAGAAGAAAAGAGGAAAGGCAAAGGAAACGGAGAAGAGCAAAAGCAAAAGAGCAAAAGCAAAAAGAAGAAAAGAGGAAAGGCAAAGGAAACGGAGAAGAGCAAAAGCAAAAGAGCAAAAGCAAAAAGAAGAAAAGAGGAAAGGCAAAGGAAACGGAGAAGAGCAAAAGCAAAAGAGCAAAAGCAAAAAGAAGAAAAGAGGAAAGGCAAAGGAAACGGAGAAGAGCAAAAGCAAAAGAGCAAAAGCAAAAAGAAGAAAAGAGGAAAGGCAAAGGAAACGGAGAAGAGCAAAAGCAAAAGAGCAAAAGCAAAAAGAAGAAAAGAGGAAAGGCAAAGGAAACGGAGAAGAGCAAAAGCAAAAGAGCAAAAGCAAAAAGAAGAAAAGAGGAAAGGCAAAGGAAACGGAGAAGAGCAAAAGCAAAAGAGCAAAAGCAAAAAGAAGAAAAGAGGAAAGGCAAAGGAAACGGAGAAGAGCAAAAGCAAAAGAGCAAAAGCAAAAAGAAGAAAAGAGGAAAGGCAAAGGAAACGGAGAAGAGCAAAAGCAAAAGAGCAAAAGCAAAAAGAAGAAAAGAGGAAAGGCAAAGGAAACGGAGAAGAGCAAAAGCAAAAGAGCAAAAGCAAAAAGAAGAAAAGAGGAAAGGCAAAGGAAACGGAGAAGAGCAAAAGCAAAAGAGCAAAAGCAAAAAGAAGAAAAGAGGAAAGGCAAAGGAAACGGAGAAGAGCAAAAGCAAAAGCGCAAAAGCAAAAAGAAGAAAAGAGGAAAGGCAAAGGAAACGGAGAAGAGCAAAAGCAAAAGAGCAAAAGCAAAAAGAAGAAAAGAGGAAAGGCAAAGGAAACGGAGAAGAGCAAAAGCAAAAGCGCAAAAGCAAAAAGAAGAAAAGAGGAAAGGCAAAGGAAACGGAGAAGAGCAAAAGCAAAAGGCAAAAGCAAAAAGAAGAAAAGAGGAAAGGCAAAGGAAACGGAGAAGAGCAAAAGCAAAAGCAGCAAAAGGAAAAAGAAGAAAAGAGGAAAGGCAAAGGAAACGGAGAAGAGCAAAAGCAAAAGCAAGAGCAAAAGCAAAAAGAAGAAAAGAGGAAAGGCAAAGGAAACGGAGAAGAGCAAAAGCAAAAGCAAGGCAAAAGCAAAAAGAAGAAAAGAGGAAAGGCAAAGGAAACGGAGAAGAGCAAAAGCAAAAGCGAGAAAAGCAAAAAGAAGAAAAGAGGAAAGGCAAAGGAAACGGAGAAGAGCAAAAGCAAAAGCAGCAAAAGCAAAAAGAAGAAAAGAGGAAAGGCAAAGGAAACGGAGAAGAGCAAAAGCAAAAGCAAAAGAGCAAAAGCAAAAAGAAGAAAAGAGGAAAGGCAAAGGAAACGGAGAAGAGCAAAAGCAAAAGCAAAAGAGCAAAAGCAAAAAGAAGAAAAGAGGAAAGGCAAAGGAAACGGAGAAGAGCAAAAGCAAAAGAGCAAAAGCAAAAAGAAGAAAAGAGGAAAGGCAAAGGAAACGGAGAAGAGCAAAAGCAAAAGAGCAAAAGCAAAAAGAAGAAAAGAGGAAAGGCAAAGGAAACGGAGAAGAGCAAAAGCAAAAGAGCAAAAGCAAAAAGAAGAAAAGAGGAAAGGCAAAGGAAACGGAGAAGAGCAAAAGCAAAAGAGCAAAAGCAAAAAGAAGAAAAGAGGAAAGGCAAAGGAAACGGAGAAGAGCAAAAGCAAAAGAGCAAAAGCAAAAAGAAGAAAAGAGGAAAGGCAAAGGAAACGGAGAAGAGCAAAAGCAAAAGCAAAAGAGCAAAAGCAAAAAGAAGAAAAGAGGAAAGGCAAAGGAAACGGAGAAGAGCAAAAGCAAAAGCAAAAGAGCAAAAGCAAAAAGAAGAAAAGAGGAAAGGCAAAGGAAACGGAGAAGAGCAAAAGCAAAAGCAAAAGAGCAAAAGCAAAAAGAAGAAAAGAGGAAAGGCAAAGGAAACGGAGAAGAGCAAAAGCAAAAGAGCAAAAGCAAAAAGAAGAAAAGAGCAAAGGCAAAGGAAACGGAAAAGAGCAAAAGCAAAAGAGCAAAAGCAAAAAGAAGAAAAGAGGAAAGGCAAAGGAAACGGAGAAGAGCAAAAGCAAAAGCAAAAGAGCGAAAGCAAAAAGAAGAAAAGAGGAAAGGCAAAGGAAACGGAAAAGAGCAAAAGCAAAAGAGCAAAAGCAAAAAGAAGAAAAGAGGAAAGGCAAAGGAAACGGAGAAGAGCAAAAGCAAAAGCAAAAGAGCGAAAGCAAAAAGAAGAAAAGAGGAAAGGCAAAGGAAACGGAGAAGAGCAAAAGCAAAAGCAAAAGAGCGAAAGCAAAAAGAAGAAAAGAGGAAAGGCAAAGGAAACGGAGAAGAGCAAAAGCAAAAGCAAAAGAGCGAAAGGAAAAAGAAGAAAAGAGGAAAGGCAAAGGAAACGGAAAAGAGCAAAAGCAAAAGCAAAAGAGCGAAAGCAAAAAGAAGAAAAGAGGAAAGGCAAAGGAAACGGAGAAGAGCAAAAGCAAAAGCAAAAGAGCGAAAGGAAAAAGAAGAAAAGAGGAAAGGCAAAGGAAACGGAGAAGAGCAAAAGCAAAAGCAAAAGAGCGAAAGCAAAAAGAAGAAAAGAGGAAAGGCAAAGGAAACGGAGAAGAGCAAAAGCAAAAGAGCGAAAGCAAAAAGAAAAAAAGAGGAAAGACAAAGGAAATGGAGAAGAGCAAAAGCAAAAGAGCGAAAGCAAAAAGAAGAAAAGAGGAAAGGCAAAGGAAACGGAGAAGAGCAAAAGCAAAAGAGCGAAAGCAAAAAGAAGAAAAGGGGAAAGGCAAAGGAAACGGAAAAGAGCAAAAGAAAAAGCAAAAGCGCAGAAGCAAAAAGAAGAAAAGGGGAAAGGCAAAGGAAATGAAGAGCAAAAGAAAAAGAAAAAATCGAAAGCAAAAAGAAAAAGAGCGAAAGCAAAAAGAAGAAAAGAGGAAAGGCAAAGGAAACGGAGAAGAGCAAAAGAAAAAGAAAAAGAGCAAAAGCAAAAAGAAAAAGAGCGAAAGCAAAAAGAAGAAAAGAGGAAAGGCAAAGGAAACGGAGAAGAGCAAAAGAAAAAGAAAAAGCGAAAGCAAAAAGAAGAAAAGAGGAAAGGCAAAGGAAACGGAGAAGAGCAAAAGAAAAAGAAAAAGAGCGAAAGCAAAAAGAAGAAAAGAGGAAAGGCAAAGGAAACGGAGAAGAGCAAAAGAAAAAGAGCGAAAGCAAAAAGAAGAAAAGAGGAAAGGCAAAGGAAACGGAGAAGAGCAAAAGAAAAAGAAAAAGAGCAAAAGCAAAAAGAAAAAGAGCAAAAGCAAAAAGAAGAAAAGAGGAAAGGCAAAGGAAACGGAGAAGAGCAAAAGAAAAAGAAAAAGAGCGAAAGCAAAAAGAAGAAAAGAGGAAAGGCAAAGGAAACGGAGAAGAGCAAAAGAAAAAGAAAAAGAGCGAAAGCAAAAAGAAGAAAAGAGGAAAGGCAAAGGAAACGGAGAAGAGCAAAAGAAAAAGCAAAAGAGTGAAAGCAAAAAGAAGAAAAGAGGAAAGGCAAAGGAAACGGAGAAGAGCAAAAGCAAAAGAGCGAAAGCAAAAAGAAGAAAAGAGGAAAGGCAAAGGAAACGGAGAAGAGCAAAAGCAAAAGAGCGAAAGCAAAAAGAAGAAAAGAGGAAAGGCAAAGGAAACGGAGAAGAGCAAAAGCCAAAGAGCGAAAGCAAAAAGAAGAAAAGAGGAAAGGCAAAGGAAACGGAGAAGAGCAAAAGCAAAAGAGCGAAAGCAAAAAGAAGAAAAGAGGAAAGGCAAAGGAAACGGAGTAGAGCAAAAGCAAAAGAGCAAAAGCAAAAAGAAGAAAAGAGGAAAGGCAAAGGAAACGGAGAAGAGCAAAAGCAAAAGAGCAAAAGCAAAAAGAAGAAAAGAGGAAAGGCAAAGGAAACGGAGAAGAGCAAAAGCAAAAGAGCGAAAGCAAAAAGAAGAAAAGAGGAAAGGCAAAGGAAATGGAGAAGAGCAAAAGCAAAAAGAAGAAAAGAGGAAAGGCAAAGGAAATGGAGAAGAGCAAAAGCAAAAAGAAGAAAAGAGGAAAGGCAAAGGAAATGGAGAAGAGCAAAAGCAAAAAGAAGAAAAGAGGAAAGGCAAGGGAAATGGAGAAGAGCAAAAGCAAAAGGAAGAAAAGAGGAAAGGCAAAGGAAACGGAAAAGAGCAAAAGCAAAAGAGCAAAAGCAAAAAGAAGAAAAGAGGAAAGGCAAAGGAAACGGAAAAGAGCAAAAGCAAAAAGAAGAAAAGAGGAAAGGCAAAGGAAACGGAGAAGAGCAAAAGCAAAAGCGCAAAAGCAAAAAGAAGAAAAGAGGAAAGGCAAAGGAAACGGAGAAGAGCAAAAGCAAAAGAGCAAAAGCAAAAAGAAGAAAAGAGGAAAGGCAAAGGAAACGGAGAAGAGCAAAAGCAAAAGCGCAAAAGGAAAAAGAAGAAAAGAGGAAAGGCAAAGGAAACGGAGAAGAGCAAAAGCAAAAGCGCAAAAGCAAAAAGAAGAAAAGAGGAAAGGCAAAGGTAACGGAGAAGAGCAAAAGCAAAAGCGCAAAAGCAAAAAGAAGAAAAGAGGAAAGGCAAAGGAAACTTAGAAGAGCAAAAGCAAAAGCAAAAGAGCAAAAGCAAAAAGAAGAAAAGAGGAAAGGCAAAGGAAACGGAGAAGAGCAAAAGCAAAAGCGAAAGAGCAAAAGCAAAAAGAAGAAAAGAGGAAAGGCAAAGGAAACGGAGAAGAGCAAAAGCAAAGCAAGAGCAAAAGCAAAAAGAAGAAAAGAGGAAAGGCAAAGGAAACGGAGAAGAGCAAAAGCAAAAGAAAAGAGCGAAAGCAAAAAGAAGAAAAGAGGAAAGGCAAAGGAAACGGAGAAGAGCAAAAGCAAAAGAGCAAAAGCAAAAAGAAGAAAAGAGGAAAGGCAAAGGAAACGGAGAAGTGCAAAAGCAAAAGCGCAAAAGCAAAAAGAAGAAAAGAGGAAAGGCAAAGGAAACGGAGAAGAGCAAAAGCAAAAGCGAAAGAGCAAAAGGAAAAAGAAGAAAAGAGGAAAGGCAAAGGAAACGGAGAAGAGCAAAAGCAAAAGCGAAAGAGCAAAAGCAAAAAGAAGAAAAGAGGAAAGGCAAAGGAAACGGAGAAGAGCAAAAGCAAAAGCGAAAGAGCAAAAGCAAAAAGAAGAAAAGAGGAAAGGCAAAGGAAACGGAGAAGAGCAAAAAAAAGCAAAAGAGCAAAAGCAAAAAGAAGAAAAGAGGAAAGGCAAAGGAAACGGAGAAGAGCAAAAGCAAAAGAGCGAAAGCAAAAAGAAGAAAAGAGGAAAGGCAAAGGAAACGGAGAAGAGCAAAAGCAAAAGCAAAGAGCAAAAGCAAAAAGAAGAAAAGAGGAAAGGCAAAGGAAACGGAGAGAGCAAAAGCAAAAGCAAAAGAGCAAAAGCAAAAAGAAGAAAAGAGGAAAGGCAAAGGAAACGGAGAAGAGCGAAAAGCAAAAGAGCAAAAGCAAAAAGAAGAAAAGAGGAAAGGCAAAGGAAACGGAGAAGAGCAAAAGCAAAAGAGCAAAAGCAAAAAGAAGAAAAGAGGAAAGGCAAAGGAAACGGAGAAGAGCGAAAGCAAAAGAGCAAAAGCAAAAAGAAGAAAAGAGGAAAGGCAAAGGAAACGGAGAAGAGCAAAAGCAAAAGCGCAAAAGCAAAAAGAAGAAAAGAGGAAAGGCAAAGGAAACGGAGAAGAGCAAAAGCAAAAGCGCAAAAGCAAAAAGAAGAAAAGAGGAAAGGCAAAGGAAACGGAGAAGAGCAAAAGCAAAAGCGCAAAAGCAAAAAGAAGAAAAGAGGAAAGGCAAAGGAAACGGAGAAGAGCAAAAGCAAAAGCGCAAAAGCAAAAAGAAGAAAAGAGGAAAGGCAAAGGAAACGGAGAAGAGCAAAAGCAAAAGCGCAAAAGCAAAAAGAAGAAAAGAGGAAAGGCAAAGGAAACGGAGAAGAGCAAAAGCAAAAGAGCAAAAGCAAAAAGAAGAAAAGAGGAAAGGCAAAGGAAACGGAGAAGAGCAAAAGCAAAAGCGCAAAAGCAAAAAGAAGAAAAGAGGAAAGGCAAAGGAAACGGAGAAGAGCAAAAGCAAAAGCAAAAGAGCAAAAGCAAAAAGAAGAAAAGAGGAAAGGCAAAGGAAACGGAGAAGAGCGAAAGCAAAAGCGCAAAAGCAAAAAGAAGAAAAGAGGAAAGGCAAAGGAAACGGAGAAGAGCAAAAGCAAAAGCGCAAAAGCAAAAAGAAGAAAAGAGGAAAGGCAAAGGAAACGGAGAAGAGCAAAAGCAAAAGCAAAAGAGCAAAAGCAAAAAGAAGAAAAGAGGAAAGGCAAAGGAAACGGAGAAGTGCAAAAGCAAAAGCAAAAGAGCAAAAGCAAAAAGAAGAAAAGAGGAAAGGCAAAGGAAACGGAGAAGAGCAAAAGCAAAAGCAAAAGAGCAAAAGCAAAAAGAAGAAAAGAGGAAAGGCAAAGGAAACGGAGAAGAGCAAAAGCAAAAGCGCAAAAGCAAAAAGAAGAAAAGAGGAAAGGCAAAGGAAACGGAGAAGAGCAAAAGCAAAAGCGCAAAAGCAAAAAGAAGAAAAGAGGAAAGGCAAAGGAAACGGAGAAGAGCAAAAGCAAAAGCGCAAAAGCAAAAAGAAGAAAAGAGGAAAGGCAAAGGAAACGGAGAAGAGCAAAAGCAAAAGCGCAAAAGCAAAAAGAAGAAAAGAGGAAAGGCAAAGGAAACGGAGAAGAGCAAAAGCAAAAGCGCAAAAGCAAAAAGAAGAAAAGAGGAAAGGCAAAGGAAACGGAGAAGAGCAAAAGCAAAAGCGCAAAAGCAAAAAGAAGAAAAGAGGAAAGGCAAAGGAAACGGAGAAGAGCAAAAGCAAAAGAGCAAAAGCAAAAAGAAGAAAAGAGGAAAGGCAAAGGAAACGGAGAAGAGCAAAAGCAAAAGAGCAAAAGCAAAAAGAAGAAAAGAGGAAAGGCAAAGGAAACGGAGAAGAGCAAAAGCAAAAGCGCAAAAGCAAAAAGAAGAAAAGAGGAAAGGCAAAGGAAACGGAGAAGAGCAAAAGCAAAAGCGCAAAAGCAAAAAGAAGAAAAGAGGAAAGGCAAAGGAAACGGAGAAGAGCAAAAGCAAAAGCGCAAAAGCAAAAAGAAGAAAAGAGGAAAGGCAAAGGAAACGGAGAAGAGCAAAAGCAAAAGCGCAAAAGCAAAAAGAAGAAAAGAGGAAAGGCAAAGGAAACGGAGAAGAGCAAAAGCAAAAGCGCAAAAGCAAAAAGAAGAAAAGAGGAAAGGCAAAGGAAACGGAGAAGAGCAAAAGCAAAAGAGCAAAAGCAAAAAGAAGAAAAGAGGAAAGGCAAAGGAAACGGAGAAGAGCAAAAGCAAAAGCAAAAGAGCAAAAGCAAAAAGAAGAAAAGAGGAAAGGCAAAGGAAACGGAGAAGAGCAAAAGCAAAAGCGCAAAAGCAAAAAGAAGAAAAGAGGAAAGGCAAAGGAAACGGAGAAGAGCAAAAGCAAAAGAGCAAAAGCAAAAAGAAGAAAAGAGGAAAGGCAAAGGAAACGGAGCAAAAGCAAAAGCAAAAGAGCAAAAGCAAAAAGAAGAAAAGAGGAAAGGCAAAGGAAACGGAGAAGAGCAAAAGCAAAAGCAAAAGAGCAAAAGCAAAAAGAAGAAAAGAGGAAAGGCAAAGGAAACGGAGAAGAGCAAAAGCAAAAGCAAAAGAGCAAAAGCAAAAAGAAGAAAAGAGGAAAGGCAAAGGAAACGGAGAAGAGCAAAGCAAAAGCAAAAGACCAAAAGCAAAAAGAAGAAAAGAGGAAAGGCAAAGGAAACGGAGAAGAGCAAAAGCAAAAGCGCAAAAGCAAAAAGAAGAAAAGAGGAAAGGCAAAGGAAACGGAGAAGAGCAAAAGCAAAAGCAAAAGAGCAAAAGCAAAAAGAAGAAAAGAGGAAAGGCAAAGGAAACGGAGAAGAGCAAAAGCAAAAGAGCAAAAGCAAAAAGAAGAAAAGAGGAAAGGCAAAGGAAACGGAGAAGAGCAAAAGCAAAAGAGCAAAAGCAAAAAGAAGAAAAGAGGAAAGGCAAAGGAAACGGAGAAGAGCAAAAGCAAAAGAGCAAAAGCAAAAAGAAGAAAAGAGGAAAGGCAAAGGAAACGGAGAAGAGCAAAAGCAAAAGCAAAGAGCAAAAGCAAAAAGAAGAAAAGAGGAAAGGCAAAGGAAACGGAGAAGAGCAAAAGCAAAAGCAAAGAGCAAAAGCAAAAAGAAGAAAAGAGGAAAGGCAAAGGAAACGGAGAAGAGCAAAAGCAAAAGCAAAAGAGCAAAAGCAAAAAGAAGAAAAGAGGAAAGGCAAAGGAAACGGAGAAGAGCAAAAGCAAAAGCAAAGAGCAAAAGCAAAAAGAAGAAAAGAGGAAAGGCAAAGGAAACGGAGAAGAGCAAAAGCAAAAGCAAAAGAGCAAAAGCAAAAAGAAGAAAAGAGGAAAGGCAAAGGAAACGGAGAAGAGCAAAAGCAAAAGAGCAAAAGCAAAAAGAAGAAAAGAGGAAAGGCAAAGGAAACGGAGAAGAGCAAAAGCAAAAGCAAAGAGCAAAAGCAAAAAGAAGAAAAGAGGAAAGGCAAAGGAAACGGAGAAGAGCAAAAGCAAAGCAAGAGCAAAAGCAAAAAGAAGAAAAGAGGAAAGGCAAAGGAAACGGAGAAGAGCAAAAGCAAAAGCAAAGAGCAAAAGCAAAAAGAAGAAAAGAGGAAAGGCAAAGGAAACGGAGAAGAGCAAAAGCAAAAGCAAAGAGCAAAAGCAAAAAGAAGAAAAGAGGAAAGGCAAAGGAAACGGAGAAGAGCAAAAGCAAAAGAGCAAAAGCAAAAAGAAGAAAAGAGGAAAGGCAAAGGAAACGGAGAAGAGCAAAAGCAAAAGAGCAAAAGCAAAAAGAAGAAAAGAGGAAAGGCAAAGGAAACGGAGAAGAGCAAAAGCAAAAGAGCAGCAAAGCAAAAAGAAGAAAAGAGGAAAGGCAAAGGAAACGGAGAAGAGCAAAAGCAAAAGAGCAAAAGCAAAAAGAAGAAAAGAGGAAAGGCAAAGGAAACGGAGAAGAGCAAAAGCAAAAGAGCAAAAGCAAAAAGAAGAAAAGAGGAAAGGCAAAGGAAACGGAGAAGAGCGAAAAGCAAAAGAGCAAAAGCAAAAAGAAGAAAAGAGGAAAGGCAAAGGAAACGGAGAAGAGCAAAAGCAAAAGCGCAAAAGCAAAAAGAAGAAAAGAGGAAAGGCAAAGGAAACGGAGAAGAGCAAAAGCAAAAGCGCAAAAGCAAAAAGAAGAAAAGAGGAAAGGCAAAGGAAACGGAGAAGAGCAAAAGCAAAAGAGCAAAAGCAAAAAGAAGAAAAGAGGAAAGGCAAAGGAAACGGAGAAGAGCAAAAGCAAAAGAGCAAAAGGAAAAAGAAGAAAAGAGGAAAGGCAAAGGAAACGGAGAAGAGCAAAAGCAAAAGCGCAAAAGGAAAAAGAAGAAAAGAGGAAAGGCAAAGGAAACGGAGAAGAGCAAACGCAAAAGCGCAAAAGGAAAAAGAAGAAAAGAGGAAAGGCAAAGGAAACGGAGAAGAGCAAAAGCAAAAGTGCAAAAGCAAAAAGAAGAAAAGAGGAAAGGCAAAGGAAACGGAGAAGAGCAAAAGCAAAAGCGCAAAAGCAAAAAGAAGAAAAGAGGAAAGGCAAAGGAAACGGAGAAGAGCAAAAGCAAAAGCGAAAGAGCAAAAGCAAAAAGAAGAAAAGAGGAAAGGCAAAGGAAACGGAGAAGAGCAAAAGCAAAAGAGCAAAAGCAAAAAGAAGAAAAGAGGAAAGGCAAAGGAAACGGAGAAGAGCAAAAGCAAAAGAGCAAAAGCAAAAAGAAGAAAAGAGGAAAGGCAAAGGAAACGGAGAAGAGCAAAAGCAAAAGAGCAAAAGCAAAAAGAAGAAAAGAGGAAAGGCAAAGGAAACGGAGAAGAGCAAAAGCAAAAGAGCAAAAGCAAAAAGAAGAAAAGAGGAAAGGCAAAGGAAACGGAGAAGAGCAAAAGCAAAAGCGCAAAAGCAAAAAGAAGAAAAGAGGAAAGGCAAAGGAAACGGAGAAGAGCAAAAGCAAAAGCGCAAAAGCAAAAAGAAGAAAAGAGGAAAGGCAAAGGAAACGGAGAAGAGCAAAAGCAAAAGCAGCAAAAGCAAAAAGAAGAAAAGAGGAAAGGCAAAGGAAACGGAGAAGAGCAAAAGCAAAAGCGCAAAAGCAAAAAGAAGAAAAGAGGAAAGGCAAAGGAAACGGAGAAGAGCAAAAGCAAAAGAGCAAAAGCAAAAAGAAGAAAAGAGGAAAGGCAAAGGAAACGGAGAAGAGCAAAAGCAAAAGAGCAAAAGCAAAAAGAAGAAAAGAGGAAAGGCAAAGGAAACGGAGAAGAGCAAAAGCAAAAGAGCAAAAGCAAAAAGAAGAAAAGAGGAAAGGCAAAGGAAACGGAGAAGAGCAAAAGCAAAAGAGCAAAAGCAAAAAGAAGAAAAGAGGAAAGGCAAAGGAAACGGAGAAGAGCAAAAGCAAAAGCAAGGCAAAAGCAAAAAGAAGAAAAGAGGAAAGGCAAAGGAAACGGAGAAGAGCAAAAGCAAAAGCGCAAAAGCAAAAAGAAGAAAAGAGGAAAGGCAAAGGAAACGGAGAAGAGCAAAAGCAAAAGCGAAAGAGCAAAAGCAAAAAGAAGAAAAGAGGAAAGGCAAAGGAAACGGAGAAGAGCAAAAGCAAAAGCAAGAGCAAAAGCAAAAAGAAGAAAAGAGGAAAGGCAAAGGAAACGGAGAAGAGCAAAAGCAAAAGCGAAAGAGCAAAAGCAAAAAGAAGAAAAGAGGAAAGGCAAAGGAAACGGAGAAGAGCAAAAGCAAAAGCGAAAGAGCAAAAGCAAAAAGAAGAAAAGAGGAAAGGCAAAGGAAACGGAGAAGAGCAAAAGCAAAAGAGCAAAAGCAAAAAGAAGAAAAGAGGAAAGGCAAAGGAAACGGAGAAGAGCAAAAGCAAAAGCAAAGAGCAAAAGCAAAAAGAAGAAAAGAGGAAAGGCAAAGGAAACGGAGAAGAGCAAAAGCAAAAGCAAAAGAGCAAAAGCAAAAAGAAGAAAAGAGGAAAGGCAAAGGAAACGGAGAAGAGCAAAAGCAAAAGAGCAAAAGCAAAAAGAAGAAAAGAGGAAAGGCAAAGGAAACGGAGAAGAGCAAAAGCAAAAGAGCAAAAGCAAAAAGAAGAAAAGAGGAAAGGCAAAGGAAACGGAGAAGAGCAAAAGCAAAAGAGCAAAAGCAAAAAGAAGAAAAGAGGAAAGGCAAAGGAAACGGAGAAGAGCAAAAGCAAAAGAGCAAAAGCAAAAAGAAGAAAAGAGGAAAGGCAAAGGAAACGGAGAAGAGCAAAAGCAAAAGAGCAAAAGCAAAAAGAAGAAAAGAGGAAAGGCAAAGGAAACGGAGAAGAGCAAAAGCAAAAGAGCAAAAGCAAAAAGAAGAAAAGAGGAAAGGCAAAGGAAACGGAGAAGAGCAAAAGCAAAAGAGCAAAAGCAAAAAGAAGAAAAGAGGAAAGGCAAAGGAAACGGAGAAGAGCAAAAGCAAAAGCGCAAAAGCAAAAAGAAGAAAAGAGGAAAGGCAAAGGAAACGGAGAAGAGCAAAAGCAAAAGCGCAAAAGCAAAAAGAAGAAAAGAGGAAAGGCAAAGGAAACGGAGAAGAGCAAAAGCAAAAGAGCAAAAGCAAAAAGAAGAAAAGAGGAAAGGCAAAGGAAACGGAGAAGAGCAAAAGCAAAAGAGCAAAAGCAAAAAGAAGAAAAGAGGAAAGGCAAAGGAAACGGAGAAGAGCAAAAGCAAAAGAGCAAAAGCAAAAAGAAGAAAAGAGGAAAGGCAAAGGAAACGGAGAAGAGCAAAAGCAAAAGAGCAAAAGCAAAAAGAAGAAAAGAGGAAAGGCAAAGGAAACGGAGAAGAGCAAAAGCAAAAGAGCAAAAGCAAAAAGAAGAAAAGAGGAAAGGCAAAGGAAACGGAGAAGAGCAAAAGCAAAAGCAAAAGAGCAAAAGCAAAAAGAAGAAAAGAGGAAAGGCAAAGGAAACGGAGAAGAGCAAAAGCAAAAGCAAAAGAGCAAAAGCAAAAAGAAGAAAAGAGGAAAGGCAAAGGAAACGGAGAAGACAAAAGCAAAAGCAAAAGAGCAAAAGCAAAAAGAAGAAAAGAGGAAAGGCAAAGGAAACGGAGAAGAGCAAAAGCAAAAGCAGCAAAAGCAAAAAGAAGAAAAGAGGAAAGGCAAAGGAAACGGAGAAGAGCAAAAGCAAAAGAGCAAAAGCAAAAAGAAGAAAAGAGGAAAGGCAAAGGAAACGGAGAAGAGCAAAAGCAAAAGAGCAAAAGCAAAAAGAAGAAAAGAGGAAAGGCAAAGGAAACGGAGAAGAGCAAAAGCAAAAGAGCAAAAGCAAAAAGAAGAAAAGAGGAAAGGCAAAGGAAACGGAGAAGAGCAAAAGCAAAAGAGCAAAAGCAAAAAGAAGAAAAGAGGAAAGGCAAAGGAAACGGAGAAGAGCAAAAGCAAAAGAGCAAAAGCAAAAAGAAGAAAAGAGGAAAGGCAAAGGAAACGGAGAAGAGCAAAAGCAAAAGCAAAAGAGCAAAAGCAAAAAGAAGAAAAGAGGAAAGGCAAAGGAAACGGAGAAGAGCAAAAGCAAAAGCAGAGCAAAAGCAAAAAGAAGAAAAGAGGAAAGGCAAAGGAAACGGAGAAGAGCAAAAGCAAAAGCAAAAGAGCAAAAGCAAAAAGAAGAAAAGAGGAAAGGCAAAGGAAACGGAGAAGAGCAAAGCAAAAGCAAAAGAGCAAAAGCAAAAAGAAGAAAAGAGGAAAGGCAAAGGAAACGGAGAAGAGCAAAAGCAAAAGCGCAAAAGCAAAAAGAAGAAAAGAGGAAAGGTAAAGGAAACGGAGAAGAGCAAAAGCAAAAGTGCAAAAGCAAAAAGAAGAAAAGAGGAAAGGCAAAGGAAACGGAGAAGAGCAAAAGCAAAAGCGAAAGAGCAAAAGCAAAAAGAAGAAAAGAGGAAAGGCAAAGGAAACGGAGAAGAGCAAAAGCAAAAGCGAAAGAGCAAAAGCAAAAAGAAGAAAAGAGGAAAGGCAAAGGAAACGGAGAAGAGCAAAAGCAAAAGCGAAAGAGCAAAAGCAAAAAGAAGAAAAGAGGAAAGGCAAAGGAAACGGAGAAGAGCAAAAGCAAAAGCGAAAGAGAAAAAGCAAAAAGAAGAAAAGAGGAAAGGCAAAGGAAACGGAGAAGAGCAAAAGCAAAAGCGAAAGAGCAAAAGCAAAAAGAAGAAAAGAGGAAAGGCAAAGGAAACGGAGAAGAGCAAAAGCAAAAGAGCAAAAGCAAAAAGAAGAAAAGAGGAAAGGCAAAGGAAACGGAGAAGAGTAAAAGCAAAAGCAAAAGAGCAAAAGCAAAAAGAAGAAAAGAGGAAAGGCAAAGGAAACGGAGAAGAGCAAAAGCAAAAGAGCAAAAGCAAAAAGAAGAAAAGAGGAAAGGCAAAGGAAACGGAGAAGAGCAAAAGCAAAAGAGCAAAAGCAAAAAGAAGAAAAGAGGAAAGGCAAAGGAAACGGAGAAGAGCAAAAGCAAAAGAGCAAAAGCAAAAAGAAGAAAAGAGGAAAGGCAAAGGAAACGGAGAAGAGCAAAAGCAAAAGAGCAAAAGCAAAAAGAAGAAAAGAGGAAAGGCAAAGGAAACGGAGAAGAGCAAAAGCAAAAGAGCAAAAGCAAAAAGAAGAAAAGAGGAAAGGCAAAGGAAACGGAGAAGAGCAAAAGCAAAAGAGCAAAAGCAAAAAGAAGAAAAGAGGAAAGGCAAAGGAAACGGAGAAGAGCAAAAGCAAAAGAGCAAAAGCAAAAAGAAGAAAAGAGGAAAGGCAAAGGAAACGGAGAAGAGCAAAAGCAAAAGAGCAAAAGCAAAAAGAAGAAAAGAGGAAAGGCAAAGGAAACGGAGAAGAGCAAAAGCAAAAGAGCAAAAGCAAAAAGAAGAAAAGAGGAAAGGCAAAGGAAACGGAGAAGAGCAAAAGCAAAAGAGCAAAAGCAAAAAGAAGAAAAGAGGAAAGGCAAAGGAAACGGAGAAGAGCAAAAGCAAAAGAGCAAAAGCAAAAAGAAGAAAAGAGGAAAGGCAAAGGAAACGGAGAAGAGCAAAAGCAAAAGAGCAAAAGCAAAAAGAAGAAAAGAGGAAAGGCAAAGGAAACGGAGAAGAGCAAAAGCAAAAGAGCAAAAGCAAAAAGAAGAAAAGAGGAAAGGCAAAGGAAACGGAGAAGAGCAAAAGCAAAAGCGCAAAAGCAAAAAGAAGAAAAGAGGAAAGGCAAAGGAAACGGAAAAGAGCAAAAGCAAAAGAGCAAAAGCAAAAAGAAGAAAAGAGGAAAGGCAAAGGAAACGGAGAAGAGCAAAAGCAAAAGAGCAAAAGCAAAAAGAAGAAAAGAGGAAAGGCAAAGGAAACGGAGAAGAGCAAAAGCAAAAGCAAAAGAGCAAAAGCAAAAAGAAGAAAAGAGGAAAGGCAAAGGAAACGGAGAAGAGCAAAAGCAAAAGAGCAAAAGCAAAAAGAAGAAAAGAGGAAAGGCAAAGGAAACGGAGAAGAGCAAAAGCAAAAGAGCAAAAGCAAAAAGAAGAAAAGAGGAAAGGCAAAGGAAACGGAGAAGAGCAAAGCAAAAGCAAAAGAGCAAAAGCAAAAAGAAGAAAAGAGGAAAGGCAAAGGAAACGGAGAAGAGCAAAAGCAAAAGCGCAAAAGGAAAAAGAAGAAAAGAGGAAAGGCAAAGGAAACGGAGAAGAGCAAAAGCAAAAGCGCAAAAGGAAAAAGAAGAAAAGAGGAAAGGCGAAGGAAACGGAGAAGAGCAAAAGCAAAAGCGCAAAAGCAAAAAGAAGAAAAGAGGAAAGGTAAAGGAAACGGAGAAGAGCAAAAGCAAAAGTGCAAAAGCAAAAAGAAGAAAAGAGGAAAGGCAAAGGAAACGGAGAAGAGCAAAAGCAAAAGCGAAAGAGCAAAAGCAAAAAGAAGAAAAGAGGAAAGGCAAAGGAAACGGAGAAGAGCAAAAGCAAAAGCGAAAGAGCAAAAGCAAAAAGAAGAAAAGAGGAAAGGCAAAGGAAACGGAGAAGAGCAAAAGCAAAAGCGAAAGAGCAAAAGCAAAAAGAAGAAAAGAGGAAAGGCAAAGGAAACGGAGAAGAGCAAAGCAAAGCGAAAGAGAAAAAAGCAAAAAGAAGAAAAGAGAAAAGGCAAAGGAAACGGAGAAGAGCAAAAGCAAAAGCGAAAGAGCAAAAGCAAAAAGAAGAAAAGAGGAAAGGCAAAGGAAACGGAGAAGAGCAAAAGCAAAAGCGAAAGAGCAAAAGCAAAAAGAAGAAAAGAGGAAAGGCAAAGGAAACGGAGAAGAGCAAAAGCAAAAGAGCAAAAGCAAAAAGAAGAAAAGAGGAAAGGCAAAGGAAACGGAGAAGAGTAAAAGCAAAAGCAAAAGAGCAAAAGCAAAAAGAAGAAAAGAGGAAAGGCAAAGGAAACGGAGAAGAGCAAAAGCAAAAGCAAAAGAGCAAAAGCAAAAAGAAGAAAAGAGGAAAGGCAAAGGAAACGGAGAAGAGCGAAAGCAAAAGAGCAAAAGCAAAAAGAAGAAAAGAGGAAAGGCAAAGGAAACGGAGAAGAGCGAAAGCAAAAGAGCAAAAGCAAAAAGAAGAAAAGAGGAAAGGCAAAGGAAACGGAGAAGAGCAAAAGCAAAAGAGCAAAAGCAAAAAGAAGAAAAGAGGAAAGGCAAAGGAAACGGAGAAGAGCAAAAGCAAAAGAGCAAAAGCAAAAAGAAGAAAAGAGGAAAGGCAAAGGAAACGGAGAAGAGCAAAAGCAAAAGAGCAAAAGCAAAAAGAAGAAAAGAGGAAAGGCAAAGGAAACGGAGAAGAGCAAAAGCAAAAGAGCAAAAGCAAAAAGAAGAAAAGAGGAAAGGCAAAGGAAACGGAGAAGAGCAAAAGCAAAAGAGCAAAAGCAAAAAGAAGAAAAGAGGAAAGGCAAAGGAAACGGAGAAGAGCAAAAGCAAAAGCGCAAAAGCAAAAAGAAGAAAAGAGGAAAGGCAAAGGAAACGGAGAAGAGCAAAAGCAAAAGCAAAGCAAAAAGAAGAAAAGAGGAAAGGCAAAGGAAACGGAGAAGAGCAAAAGCAAAAGCAAAGACAAAAGCAAAAAGAAGAAAAGAGGAAAGGCAAAGGAAACGGAGAAGAGCAAAAGCAAAAGCAAAGAGCAAAAGCAAAAAGAAGAAAAGAGGAAAGGCAAAGGAAACGGAGAAGAGCAAAAGAAAAGAGCAAAAGCAAAAGAGCAAAAGCAAAAAGAAGAAAAGAGGAAAGGCAAAGGAAACGGAGAAGAGCAAAAGCAAAAGAGCAAAAGCAAAAAGAAGAAAAGAGGAAAGGCAAAGGAAACGGAGAAGAGCAAAAGCAAAAGAGCAAAAGCAAAAAGAAGAAAAGAGGAAAGGCAAAGGAAACGGAGAAGAGGAAAAGCAAAAGCAAAAGAGCAAAAGCAAAAAGAAGAAAAGAGGAAAGGCAAAGGAAACGGAGAAGAGCAAAAGCAAAAGCAAAAGAGCAAAAGCAAAAAGAAGAAAAGAGGAAAGGCAAAGGAAACGGAGAAGAGCAAAGAAAGCAAAAGCAAAAGAAAGAGCAAAAGCAAAAAGAAGAAAAGAGGAAAGGCAAAGGAAACGGAGAAGAGCAAAAGCAAAAGCAAAAGAGCAAAAGCAAAAAGAAGAAAAGAGGAAAGGCAAAGGAAACGGAGAAGAGCAAAAGCAAAAGCAAAAGAGCAAAAGCAAAAAGAAGAAAAGAGGAAAGGCAAAGGAAACGGAGAAGAGCAAAAGCAAAAGCAGAGCAAAAGCAAAAAGAAGAAAAGAGGAAAGGCAAAGGAAACGGAGAAGAGCAAAAGCAAAAGAGCAAAAGCAAAAAGAAGAAAAGAGGAAAGGCAAAGGAAACGGAGAAGAGCAAAAGCAAAAGCAAAAGAGCAAAAGCAAAAAGAAGAAAAGAGGAAAGGCAAAGGAAACGGAGAAGAGCAAAAGCAAAAGCAAAGAGCAAAAGCAAAAAGAAGAAAAGAGGAAAGGCAAAGGAAACGGAGAAGAGCAAAAGCAAAAGCAAAAGGCAAAAAGAAGAAAAGAGGAAAGGCAAAGGAAACGGAAAAGAGCAAAAGCAAAAGCAAAAGCGCAAAAGCAAAAAGAAGAAAAGAGGAAAGGCAAAGGAAACGGAGAAGAGCAAAAGCAAAAGCGAAAGAGCAAAAGCAAAAAGAAGAAAAGAGGAAAGGCAAAGGAAACGGAGAAGAGCAAAAGCAAAAGCGAAAGCGCAAAAGCAAAAAGAAGAAAAGAGGAAAGGCAAAGGAAACGGAAAAGAGCAAAAGCAAAAGCAAAAGCGCAAAAGCAAAAAGAAGAAAAGAGGAAAGGCAAAGGAAACGGAAAAGAGGAAAAGCAAAAGAGCAAAAGCAAAAAGAAGAAAAGAGGAAAGGCAAAGGAAACGGAGAAGAGCAAAAGCAAAAGAGCAAAAGCAAAAAGAAGAAAAGAGGAAAGGCAAAGGAAACGGAGAAGAGCGAAAGCAAAAGAGCAAAAGCAAAAAGAAGAAAAGAGGAAAGGCAAAGGAAACGGAGAAGAGCGAAAGCAAAAGAGCAAAAGCAAAAAGAAGAAAAGAGGAAAGGCAAAGGAAACGGAGAAGAGCGAAAGCAAAAGAGCAAAAGCAAAAAGAAGAAAAGAGGAAAGGCAAAGGAAACGGAGAAGAGCGAAAGCAAAAGAGCAAAAGCAAAAAGAAGAAAAGAGGAAAGGCAAAGGAAACGGAGAAGAGCGAAAGCAAAAGAGCAAAAGCAAAAAGAAGAAAAGAGGAAAGGCAAAGGAAACGGAGAAGAGCAAAAGCAAAAGAGCAAAAGCAAAAAGAAGAAAAGAGGAAAGGCAAAGGAAACGGAGAAGAGCAAAAGCAAAAGCGCAAAAGCAAAAAGAAAAGAGGAAAGGCAAAGGAAACGGAGAAGAGCAAAAGCAAAAGCGCAAAAGCAAGGAGAAGAAAAGAGGAAAGGCAAAGGAAACGGAGAAGAGCAAAAGCAAAAGCGCAAAAGCAAAAAGAAGAAAAGAGGAAAGGCAAGGGAAACGGAAAAGAGCAAAAGAAAAAGCGCGAAAGCAAAAAGAAGAAAAGAGGAAAGGCAAAGGAAACGGAGAAGAGCAAAAGCAAAAGCGCGAAAGCAAAAAGAAGAAAAGAGGAAAGGCAAAGGAAACGGAGAAGAGCAAAAGCAAAAGCGCAAAAGCAAAAAGAAGAAAAGAGGAAAGGCAAAGGAAACGGAGAAGAGCAAAAGCAAAAGAGCAAAAGGAAAAAGAAGAAAAGAGGAAAGGCAAAGGAAACGGAGAAGAGCAAAAGCAAAAGCGCAAAAGGAAAAAGAAGAAAAGAGGAAAGGCAAAGGAAACGGAGAAGAGCAAAAGCAAAAGCGCAAAAGGAAAAAGAAGAAAAGAGGAAAGGCGAAGGAAACGGAGAAGAGCAAAAGCAAAAGCGCAAAAGCAAAAAGAAGAAAAGAGGAAAGGTAAAGGAAACGGAGAAGAGCAAAAGCAAAAGTGCAAAAGCAAAAAGAAGAAAAGAGGAAAGGCAAAGGAAACGGAGAAGAGCAAAAGCAAAAGCGAAAGAGCAAAAGCAAAAAGAAGAAAAGAGGAAAGGCAAAGGAAACGGAGAAGAGCAAAAGCAAAAGCGAAAGAGCAAAAGCAAAAAGAAGAAAAGAGGAAAGGCAAAGGAAACGGAGAAGAGCAAAAGCAAAAGCGAAAGAGCAAAAGCAAAAAGAAGAAAAGAGGAAAGGCAAAGGAAACGGAGAAGAGCAAAAGCAAAAGCGAAAGAGAAAAAAGCAAAAAGAAGAAAAGAGAAAAGGCAAAGGAAACGGAGAAGAGCAAAAGCAAAAGCGAAAGAGCAAAAGCAAAAAGAAGAAAAGAGGAAAGGCAAAGGAAACGGAGAAGAGCAAAAGCAAAAGCGAAAGAGCAAAAGCAAAAAGAAGAAAAGAGGAAAGGCAAAGGAAACGGAGAAGAGCAAAAGCAAAAGAGCAAAAGCAAAAAGAAGAAAAGAGGAAAGGCAAAGGAAACGGAGAAGAGTAAAAGCAAAAGCAAAAGAGCAAAAGCAAAAAGAAGAAAAGAGGAAAGGCAAAGGAAACGGAGAGGAGCAAAAGCAAAAGCAAAAGAGCAAAAGCAAAAAGAAGAAAAGAGGAAAGGCAAAGGAAACGGAGAAGAGCGAAAGCAAAAGAGCAAAAGCAAAAAGAAGAAAAGAGGAAAGGCAAAGGAAACGGAGAAGAGCAAAAGCAAAAGAGCAAAAGCAAAAAGAAGAAAAGAGGAAAGGCAAAGGAAACGGAGAAGAGCAAAAGCAAAAGAGCAAAAGCAAAAAGAAGAAAAGAGGAAAGGCAAAGGAAACGGAGAAGAGCAAAAGCAAAAGAGCAAAAGCAAAAAGAAGAAAAGAGGAAAGGCAAAGGAAACGGAGAAGAGCGAAAGCAAAAGAGCAAAAGCAAAAAGAAGAAAAGAGGAAAGGCAAAGGAAACGGAGAAGAGCAAAAGCAAAAGAGCAAAAGCAAAAAGAAGAAAAGAGGAAAGGCAAAGGAAACGGAGAAGAGCAAAAGCAAAAGAGCAAAAGCAAAAAGAAGAAAAGAGGAAAGGCAAAGGAAACGGAGAAGAGCAAAAGCAAAAGAGCAAAAGCAAAAAGAAGAAAAGAGGAAAGGCAAAGGAAACGGAGAAGAGCGAAAGCAAAAGAGCAAAAGCAAAAAGAAGAAAAGAGGAAAGGCAAAGGAAACGGAGAAGAGCAAAAGCAAAAGAGCAAAAGCAAAAGAAGAAAAGAGGAAAGGCAAAGGAAACGGAGAAGAGCAAAAGCAAAAGCGCAAAAGCAAGGAGAAGAAAAGAGGAAAGGCAAAGGAAACGGAGAAGAGGAAAAGCAAAAGCGCAAAAGCAAAAAGAAGAAAAGAGGAAAGGCAAGGGAAATGGAAAAGAGCAAAAGAAAAAGCGCGAAAGCAAAAAGAAGAAAAGAGGAAAGGCAAAGGAAACGGAGAAGAGCAAAAGCAAAAGCGCGAAAGCAAAAAGAAGAAAAGAGGAAAGGCAAAGGAAACGGAGAAGAGCAAAAGCAAAAGCGCAAAAGCAAAAAGAAGAAAAGAGGAAAGGCAAAGGAAACGGAGAAGAGCAAAAG
Organism: Indicator indicator; assembly: GCF_027791375.1. Taxonomy (NCBI): domain Eukaryota; kingdom Metazoa; phylum Chordata; class Aves; order Piciformes; family Indicatoridae; genus Indicator; species Indicator indicator. The sequence continues at coordinate 106,685 of NW_026539072.1, read as the reverse complement.
CAAAAGAGCAAAAGGAAAAAGAAGAAAAGAGGAAAGGCAAAGGAAACGGAGAAGAGCAAAAGCAAAAGCGCAAAAGGAAAAAGAAGAAAAGAGGAAAGGCAAAGGAAACGGAGAAGAGCAAAAGCAAAAGCGCAAAAGGAAAAAGAAGAAAAGAGGAAAGGCAAAGGAAACGGAGAAGAGCAAAAGCAAAAGCGCAAAAGCAAAAAGAAGAAAAGAGGAAAGGTAAAGGAAACGGAGAAGAGCAAAAGCAAAAGTGCAAAAGCAAAAAGAAGAAAAGAGGAAAGGCAAAGGAAACGGAGAAGAGCAAAAGCAAAAGCGAAAGAGCAAAAGCAAAAAGAAGAAAAGAGGAAAGGCAAAGGAAACGGAGAAGAGCAAAAGCAAAAGCGAAAGAGCAAAAGCAAAAAGAAGAAAAGAGGAAAGGCAAAGGAAACGGAGAAGAGCAAAAGCAAAAGCGAAAGAGCAAAAGCAAAAAGAAGAAAAGAGGAAAGGCAAAGGAAACGGAGAAGAGCAAAAGCAAAAGCGAAAGAGAAAAAGCAAAAAGAAGAAAAGAGAAAAGGCAAAGGAAACGGAGAAGAGCAAAAGCAAAAGCGAAAGAGCAAAAGCAAAAAGAAGAAAAGAGGAAAGGCAAAGGAAACGGAGAAGAGCAAAAGCAAAAGCGAAAGAGCAAAAGCAAAAAGAAGAAAAGAGGAAAGGCAAAGGAAACGGAGAAGAGCAAAAGCAAAAGAGCAAAAGCAAAAAGAAGAAAAGAGGAAAGGCAAAGGAAACGGAGAAGAGTAAAAGCAAAAGCAAA
>NW_026539072.1:79817-105795 GCF_027791375.1 Indicator indicator | reverse complement strand
CAAAAAGAGCAAAAGCAAAAAGAAGAAAAGAGGAAGGCAAAGGAAACGGAGAAGAGCAAAAGCAAAGCAAAAGAGCAAAAGCAAAAAGAAGAAAAGAGGAAAGGCAAAGGAAACGGAGAAGAGCAAAAGCAAAAGAGCAAAAGCAAAAAGAAGAAAAGAGGAAAGGCAAAGGAAACGGAGAAGAGCAAAAGCAAAAGCGCCACAAAGCCAAAAAGAAGAAAAGAGGAAAGGCAAAGGGAAACGCGAAGAAGAGCAAAAAGCAAAAAAGAGCAACAAGGCAAAAAGGAAGAATTGAGGAAAGGCAAAGGGAAACGGAGAAGAGGCAAAAGCAAAAAGCGGCAACAGCAATAAGAAGAAAAGAGAAAGGCTAAGGAAACGGAGAAGAGCAAAAAGCAAAAAGCGCAACATGGCAAAAGAAGAATCAGAGGAAAAGGCGAAGGAAAACGGAGAAGAGGCCAAAAGCAAAAGAGCAAAAGCAAAAAGAAGAAAAGGAGGAAAGGCAAAGGAAACGGAGAAGAGCAAAAGGCAAAAGAGCAAAAGCAAAAAGAAGAAAAGAGGAAAGGCAAAGGAAACGGAGAAGAGCAAAAGCAAAAGCAAAGAGCAAAAGCAAAAAGAAGAAAAAGAGGTAAAGGCAAAGGAAACGGAAGAAGAGCAAAAGCAAAAGAGCAAAAGCAAAAAGAAGAAAAGGGAAAGGCAAAGGAAACGGAGAAGAGCAAAAGCATAAAGAGCAAAAGCAAAAAGAAGAAAAGAGGAAAGGCAAAGGAAACGGAAAGAGCAAAAGCAAAAGAGCAAAAGCAAAAAGAAGAAAAGAGGAAAGGCAAAGGAAACGGAGAAGAGCAAAAGCACAAAGAGCAAAAGCAAAAAGAAGAAAAGAGGAAAAGGCAAAGGAAACGGAGAGAGGCAAAGCAAAAGAGCAAAAGCAAAAGAAGAAAAGAGGAAAGGCAAAGGAAACGGAGAAGAGCAAAAGCAAAAAAGAGCAAAGCAAAAAGAAGAAAAGAGGAAAGGCAAAGGAAACGGAGAAAGAGCAAAAGCAAAAGAGCACAAGCAAAAGAAGAAAAGAGGAAAGGCAAAGGAAACGGAGAAGAGCAAAAGCAAAAGAGCAAAAGCAAAAAGAAGAAAAAGAGGAAAGGCAAGGAAACGGAGAAGAGCAAAAGCAAAAGAGCAAAAGCAAAAAGAAGAAAAGAGGAAAGGCAAAGGAAACGGAGAAGAGCAAAAGCAAAAGAGCAAAAGCAAAAAGAAGAAAAAGAGGAAAGGCAAAGGAAACGGAGAAGAGCAAAAGCAAAAAGAGCAAAAGCAAAAGAAGAAAAGAGGAAAGGCAAAGGAAACGGAGAAGAGCAAAAGCAAAAGAGCAAAAGCAAAAAGAAGAAAAGAGGAAAGGCAAAGGAAACGGAGAAAGAGCAAAAGCAAAAGAGCAAAAGCAAAAAGAAGAAAAGAGGAAAGGCAAAGGAAACGGAGAAGAGCAAAAGCAAAGCAAAAGAGCAAAACGCAAAAAGAAGAAAAGAGGAAAGGCAAAGGAAACGGAGAAGAGCAAAAGCAAAAGCGAAGCAAAAGCAAAAATGAAGAAAAGAGGAAAGGCAAAGGAAACGGAGAAGAGCAAGCAAAAGCAAAAAGAGCAAAAGCAAAAAGAAGAAAAAGAGGAAAGGCAAAGGAAAGGGAAAAGAGCAAAAGCAAAAGCAAAAGAGCAAAAGCAAAAAGAAGAAAAGAGGAAAGGCAAAGGAAACGGAAAAGAGCAAAAGCAAAAGAGCAAAAGCAAAAAGAAGAAAAGAGGAAAGGCAAAGGAACGGAGAAAGAGCAAAAGCAAAAGAGCAAAAGCCAAAAGAAGAAAAGAGGAAAGGCAAAGGAAACGGAGAAGAGCAAAAGCAAAAGAGCAAAGCAAAAAGAAGAAAAGAGGAAAGGCAAAGGAAACGGAGAAAGAGCAAAAGCAAAAGAGCAAAAGCAAAAAGAAGAAAAGAGGAAAGGCAAAGGAAACGGAGAAGAGCAAAAGCAAAAAAGAGCAAAAGCAAAAAGAAGAAAAGAGGAAAGGCAAAGGAAAACGGAAAAGAGCAAAGCAAAAGAGCAAAAGCAAAAAGAAGAAAAGAGGAAAGGCAAAGGAAACGGAAAAGAGCAAAAGCAAAAGAGCAAAAGCAAAAAGAAGGAAAAGAGGAAAGGCAAAGGAAACGGAAAGAGCAACAGCAAAAAGAGCAAAAGCAAAAAGAAGAAAAGAGGAAAGGCAAAGGAAACGGAGAAGAGCAAAAGCAAAAGAGCAAAAGCAAAAAGAAGAAAAGAGGAAAAGGCAAAGGAAACGGAAAAGAGCAAAAGCAAAAGAAGCAAAAGCCAAAAGAAGAAAAGAGGAAAGGCAAAGGAAACGGAGAAGACAAAAGCAAAAGCAAAAGAGCAAAAGACAAAAGAAGAAAAGAGGAAAGGCAAAGGAAACGGAAAAGAGCAAAAGCAAAAGAGCAAAGCCAAAAGAAGAAAAGAGGAAAGGCAAAGGAAACGGAGAAGAGCAAAAGCAAAAGAGCAAAAGCAAAAAGAAGAAAAGAGGAAGGCAAAGGAAACGGAGAAGAGCAACAGCAAAGCAAAAGAGCAAAAGCAAAAAGAAGAAAGAGGAAAGGCAAAGGAAACGGAGAAAGAGCAAAAGCAAAAGAGCAAAAGCACAAAGAAGAAAAGAGGAAATGCAAAGGAAACGGAGAAGAGCAACAAGCAAAGCGCAAAAGCAAAAGAGAAAAAGAGGAAAGGCAAAGGAAACGGAGAAGAGCAAAAGCAAAGCAAAGAGCAAAGCAAAAGAAGAAAAGAGGAAAGCAAAGGAAACGGAGAAGAGCAAAAGCAAACGAGCAAAAGCAAAAAGAAGAAAAGAGGAAAGGCAAAGGAAACGGAGAAGAGCAACAAGCAAAAAGAGCAAAAGCAAAACGAGAAAAGAGGAAAGGCAAAAGGAAACGGAGAAAGCAAAAGCCAAAAGCAAAAGAGCAAAAGCAAAAAGAAGAAAAGAGGAAAGCAAAGGAAACGGAGAAGAGTCAACAAGCAAAAGAGCAAAAGCAAAAGAAGAAAAGAGGAAAGGCAAAGGAAACGGAGAAGAGCAAAAGCAAAAGCAAAAGAGCAAAAGCAAAAAGAAGAAAAGAGGAAAGGCAAAGGAAACGGAGAAGAGCAAAAGCAAAAGAGCAAAAGGCAAAAAGAAAGAAAGAGGAAAGGCAAAGGAAACGGAGAAGAGCAGCAAAAGCAAAAGAGCAAAAGCAAAAAGAAGAAAAGAGGAAAGGCAAAGGAAACGGAGAAGAGCAAAAGCAAAAGAGCAAAAGCAAAAAGAAGAAAAGAGGAAAGGCAAAGGAACGGAGAAGAGCAAAAGCAAAAGAGCAAAAGCAAAAAGAAGAAAAGAGGAAAGGCAAAGGAAACGGAGAAGAGCAAAAGCAAAAGAGCAAAAGCAAAAAGAAGAAAAGAGGAAAGGCAAAGGAAACGGAGAAGAGCAAAAGCAAAAGAGCAAAAGCAAAAGAAGAAAAGAGGAAAGGCAAAGGAAACGGAGAAGAGCAAAAGCAAAAGCGCAAAAGCAAAAGAAGAAAAGAGGAAAGGCAAAGGAAACGGAGAAGAGCAAAAGCAAAAGAGCAAAAGCAAAAAGAAGAAAAGAGGAAAGGCAAGGAAACGGAGAAGAGCAAAAGCAAAAGAGCAAAGCAAAAAGAAGAAAAGAGGAAAGGCAAAGGAAACGGAGAAGAGCAAAAGCAAAAGCAAAAGAGCAAAAGCAAAAAGAAGAAAAGAGGAAAGGCAAAGGAAACGGAGAAAGCAAAGCAAACGCAAAAGAGCAAAAGCAAAAAGAAGAAAAGAGGAAAGGCAAAGGAAACGGAGAAGAGCAAAAGCAAAAGCAGCAAAAGCAAAAAGAAGAAAAGAGGAAAGGCAAAGGAAACGGAGAAGAGCACAAAAGCAAAAGAGCAAAAGCAAAAAGAAGAAAAGAGGAAAGGCAAAGGAAACGGAGAAGAGCAAAAGCAAAAGAGCAAAAGCAAAGAGAAGAAAAGAGGAAAGGCAAAGGAAACGGAGAAGAGCAAAAGCAAAAGAGCAAAAGCAAAAGAAGAAAAGAGGAAAGGCAAAGGAAACGGAGAAGAGCAAAAGCCAAAAGAGCAAAAGCAAAAGAAGAAAAGAGGAAAGGCAAAGGAAACGGAGAAGAGCAAAAGCAAAAGCGCAAAAGCAAGGAGAAGAAAAGAGGAAAGGCAAAGGAAACGGAGAAGAGCAAAAGCAAAAGCGCAAAAGCAAAAGAAGAAAAGAGGAAAGGCAAAGGAAACGGAGAAGAGCAAAGCAAAAGCGCAAAAGCAAAAAGAAGAAAAGAGGAAAGGCAAAGGAAACGGAGAAGAGCAAAAGCAAAAGCGCAAAAGCAAGAGAAGAAAAGAGGAAAGGCAAAGGAAACGGAGAAGAGCAAAAGCAAAAGAGCAAAAGCAAAGAGAAGAAAAGAGGAAAGGCAAAGGAAACGGAGAAGAGCAAAAGCAAAAGCGCAAAAGCAAAAAGAAGAAAAGAGGAAAGGCAAAGGAAACGGAGAAGAGCAAAAGCAAAAGCAGCAAAAGCAAAAAGAAGAAAAGAGGAAAGGCAAAGGAAACGGAGAAGAGCAAAAGCAAAAGCGCAAAAGCAAAAAGAAGAAAAGAGGAAAGGCAAAGGAAACGGAGAAGAGCAAAAGCAAAAAGAGCAAAAGCAAAAAGAAGAAAAGAGGAAAGGCAAAGGAAACGGAGAAGAGCAAAAGCAAAAGCGCAAAAGCAAAAAGAAGAAAAGAGGAAAGGCAAAGGAAACGGAGAAGAGCAAAAGCAAAAGAGCAAAAGCAAAAAGAAGAAAAGAGGAAAGGCAAAGGAAACGGAGAAGAGCAAAAGCAAAAGAGCAAAAGCAAAAAGAAGAAAAGAGGAAAGGCAAAGGAAACGGAGAAGAGCAAAAGCAAAAGAGCAAAAGCAAAAAGAAGAAAAGAGGAAAGGCAAAGGAAACGGAGAAGAGCAAAAGCAAAAAGAGCAAAAGCAAAAAGAAGAAAAGAGGAAAGGCAAAGGAAACGGAGAAGAGCAAAAGCAAAAAGAGCAAAAGCAAAAAGAAGAAAAGAGGAAAGGCAAAGGAAACGGAGAAGAGCAAAAGCAAAAGAGCAAAAGCAAAAAGAAGAAAAGAGGAAAGGCAAAGGAAACGGAGAAGAGCAAAAGCAAAAGAGCAAAAGCAAAAAGAAGAAAAGAGGAAAGGCAAAGGAAACGGAGAAGAGCAAAAGCAAAAGAGCAAAAGCAAAAAGAAGAAAAGAGGAAAGGCAAAGGAAACGGAGAAGAGCAAAAGACAAAAAAGAGCAAAAGCAAAAAGAAGAAAAGAGGAAAGGCAAAGGAAACGGAGAAGAGCAAAAGCAAAAGAGCAAAAGCAAAAAGAAGAAAAGAGGAAAGGCAAAGGAACGGAGAAGAGCAAAAGCAAAAGAGCAAAAGCAAAAAGAAGAAAAGAGGAAAGGCAAAGGAAACGGAGAAGAGCAAAAGCAAAAGAGCAAAAGCAAAAGAAGAAAAGAGGAAAGGCAAAGGAAACGGAGAAAGAGCAAAAGCAAAAGAGCAAAAGCAAAAAGAAGAAAAGAGGAAAGGCAAAGGAAACGGAGAAGAGCAAAAGCAAAAGAGCAAAAGCAAAAAGAAGAAAAGAGGAAAGGCAAAGGAAACGGAGAAGAGCAAAGCAAAAGAGCAAAAGCAAAAAGAAGAAAAGAGGAAAGGCAAAGGAAACGAGAAGAGCAAAAGCAAAAGAGCAAAAGCAAAAAGAAGAAAAGAGGAAAGGCAAAGGCAAACGGAGAAGAGCAAAAGCAAAAAGAGCAAAAGCAAAAAGAAGAAAAGAGGAAAGGCAAAGGAAACGGAGAAGAGCAAAAGCAAAAGAGCAAAAGCAAAAAGAAGAAAAGAGGAAAGGCAAAGGAAACGGAGAAGAGCAAAAGCAAAAGAGCAAAAGCAAAAAGATGAAAAGAGGAAAGGCAAAGGAAACGGAGAAGAGCAAAAGCAAAAGAGCAAAAGCAAAAAGAAGAAAAGAGGAAAGGCAAAGGAAACGGAGAAGAGCACAAAGCAAAAGAGCAAAAGCAAAAAGAAGAAAAGAGGAAAGGCAAAGGAAACGGAGAAGAGCAAAAGCAAAAGAGCAAAAGCAAAAAGAAGAAAAGAGGAAAGGCAAAGGAAACGGAGAGAGCAAAAGCAAAAGAGCAAAAGCAAAAAGAAGAAAAGAGGAAAGGCAAAGGAAACGGAGAAGAGCAAAAGCAAAAGCAGCAAAAGCAAAAGAAGAAAAGAGGAAAGGCAAAGGAAACGGAGAAAGAGCAAAAGCAAAAGAGCAAAAGCAAAAAGAAGAAAAGAGGAAAGGCAAAGGAAACGGAGAAGAGCAAAAGCAAAAGAGCAAAAGCAAAAAGAAGAAAAGAGGAAAGGCAAAGGAAACGGAGAAGAGCAAAAGCAAAAGAGCAAAAGCAAAGAGAAGAAAAGAGGAAAGGCAAAGGAAACGGAGAAGAGCAAAAGCAAAAGCAGCAAAAGCAAAAAGAAGAAAAGAGGAAAGGCAAAGGAAACGGAGAAGAGCAAAAGCAACAAAAGAGCAAAAGCAAAAAGAAGAAAAGAGGAAAGGCAAAGGAAACGGAGAAGAGCAAAGCAAAAGCAAAAGAGCAAAAGCAAAAAGAAGAAAAGAGGAAAGGCAAAGGAAACGGAGAAGAGCAAAAGCAAAAGCAAAAGAGCAAAAGCAAAAAGAAGAAAAGAGGAAAGGCAAAGGAAACGGAGAAGAGCAAAAGCAAAAGCAAAAGAGCAAAAGCAAAAAGAAGAAAAGAGGAAAGGCAAAGGAAACGGAGAAGAGCAAAAGCAAAAGCAAAAGAGCAAAAGCAAAAAGAAGAAAAGAGGAAAGGCAAAGGAAACGGAGAAGAGCAAAAGCAAAGCAAGAGCAAAAGCAAAAAGAAGAAAAGAGGAAAGGCAAAGGAAACGGAGAAGAGCAAAAGCAAAAGAGCAAAAGCAAAAAGAAGAAAGAGGAAAGGCAAAGGAAACGGAGAAGAGCAAAAGCAAAAGCAAAAGAGCAAAAGCAAAAAGAAGAAAAGAGGAAAGGCAAAGGAAACGGAGAAGAGCAAAGCAAAGCAAAAGAGCAAAAGCAAAAGAAGAAAAGAGGAAAGGCAAAGGAAACGGAGAAGAGCAAAAGCAAACAAAGAGCAAAAGCAAAAAGAAGAAAAGAGGAAAGGCAAAGGAAACGGAGAAGAGCAAAAGCAAAAAGAGCAAAAGCAAAAAGAAGAAAAGAGGAAAGGCAAAGGAAACGGAGAAGAGCAAAAGCAAAAGCAAAAGAGCAAAAGCAAAAAGAAGAAAAGAGGAAAGGCAAAGGAAACGGAGAAGAGCAAAAGCAAAAGCAAAAGAGCAAAAGCAAAAAGAAGAAAAGAGGAAAGGCAAAGGAAACGGAGAAGAGCAAAAGCAAAAGAGCAAAAGCAAAAAGAAGAAAAGAGGAAAGGCAAAGGAAACGGAGAAGAGCAAAAGCAAAAGAGCAAAAGCAAAAGAAGAAAAGAGGAAAGGCAAAGGAAACGGAGAAGAGCAAAAGCAAAAGAGCAAAAGCAAAAAGAAGAAAAGAGGAAAGGCAAAGGAAACGGAGAAGAGCAAAAGCAAAAGAGCAAAAGCAAAAAGAAGAAAAGAGGAAAGGCAAAGGAAACGGAGAAGAGCAAAAGCAAAAGCAAAGAGCAAAAGCAAAAAGAAGAAAAGAGGAAAGGCAAAGGAAACGGAGAAGAGCAAAAGCAAAAGAGCAAAAGCAAAAAGAAGAAAAGAGGAAAGGCAAAGGAAACGGAGAAGAGCAAAAGCAAAAGAGCAAAAGCAAAAAGAAGAAAAGAGGAAAGGCAAAGGAAACGGAGAAGAGCAAAAGCAAAAGAGCAAAAGCAAAAAGAAGAAAAGAGGAAAGGCAAAGGAAACGGAGAAGAGCAAAAGCAAAAGAGCAAAAGCAAAAAGAAGAAAAGAGGAAAGGCAAAGGAAACGGAGAAGAGCAAAAGCAAAAGAGCAAAAGCAAAAAGAAGAAAAGAGGAAAGGCAAAGGAAACGGAAAAGAGCAAAAGCAAAAGAGCAAAAGCAAAAAGAAGAAAAGAGGAAAGGCAAAGGAAACGGAGAAGAGCAAAAGCAAAAGAGCAAAAGCAAAAAGAAGAAAAGAGGAAAGGCAAAGGAAACGGAGAAGAGCAAAAGCAAAAGAGCAAAAGCAAAAAGAAGAAAAGAGGAAAGGCAAAGGAAACGGAGAAGAGCAAAAGCAAAAGAGCAAAAGCAAAAAGAAGAAAAGAGGAAAGGCAAAGGAAACGGAGAAGAGCAAAAGCAAAAGAGCAAAAGCAAAAAGAAGAAAAGAGGAAAGGCAAAGGAAACGGAGAAGAGCAAAAGCAAAAGAGCAAAAGCAAAAAGAAGAAAAGAGGAAAGGCAAAGGAAACGGAGAAGAGCAAAAGCAAAAGAGCAAAAGCAAAAAGAAGAAAAGAGGAAAGGCAAAGGAAACGGAGAAGAGCAAAAGCAAAAGCAAAGAGCAAAAGCAAAAAGAAGAAAAGAGGAAAGGCAAAGGAAACGGAGAAGAGCAAAAGCAAAAGCAAAGAGCAAAAGCAAAAAGAAGAAAAGAGGAAAGGCAAAGGAAACGGAGAAGAGCAAAAGCAAAAGCAAAGAGCAAAAGCAAAAAGAAGAAAAGAGGAAAGGCAAAGGAAACGGAGAAGAGCAAAAGCAAAAGCAGGCAAAAGCAAAAAGAAGAAAAGAGGAAAGGCAAAGGAAACGGAGAAGAGCAAAAGCAAAAGCAAAAGAGCAAAAGCAAAAGAAGAAAAGAGGAAAGGCAAAGGAAACGGAGAAGAGCAAAAGCAAAAGCAAGAGCAAAAGCAAAAAGAAGAAAAGAGGAAAGGCAAAGGAAACGGAGAAGAGCAAAAGCAAACAAAGAGCAAAAGCAAAAAGAAGAAAAGAGGAAAGGCAAAGGAAACGGAGAAGAGCAAAAGCAAAAGAGCAAAAGCAAAAAGAAGAAAAGAGGAAAGGCAAAGGAAACGGAGAAGAGCAAAAGCAAAAGAGCAAAAGCAAAAAGAAGAAAAGAGGAAAGGCAAAGGAAACGGAGAAGAGCAAAAGCAAAAGAGCAAAAGCAAAAAGAAGAAAAGAGGAAAGGCAAAGGAAACGGAGAAGAGCAAAAGCAAAAGAGCAAAAGCAAAAAGAAGAAAAGAGGAAAGGCAAAGGAAACGGAGAAGAGCAAAAGCAAAGCAAAAGAGCAAAAGCAAAAAGAAGAAAAGAGGAAAGGCAAAGGAAACGGAGAAGAGCAAAAGCAAAAGAGCAAAAGCAAAAAGAAGAAAAGAGGAAAGGCAAAGGAAACGGAGAAGAGCAAAAGCAAAAGAGCAAAAGCAAAAAGAAGAAAAGAGGAAAGGCAAAGGAAACGGAGAAGAGCAAAAGCAAAAGAGCAAAAGCAAAAAGAAGAAAAGAGGAAAGGCAAAGGAAACGGAGAAGAGCAAAAGCAAGCAAAAGAGCAAAAGCAAAAAGAAGAAAAGAGGAAAGGCAAAGGAAACGGAGAAGAGCAAAAGCAAAAGAGCAAAAGCAAAAAGAAGAAAAGAGGAAAGGCAAAGGAAACGGAGAAGAGCAAAAGCAAAAGAGCAAAAGCAAAAAGAAGAAAAGAGGAAAGGCAAAGGAAACGGAGAAGAGCAAAAGCAAAAGAGCAAAAGCAAAAAGAAGAAAAGAGGAAAGGCAAAGGAAACGGAGAAGAGCAAAAGCAAAAGAGCAAAAGCAAAAAGAAGAAAAGAGGAAAGGCAAAGGAAACGGAGAAGAGCAAAAGCAAAAGAGCAAAAGCAAAAAGAAGAAAAGAGGAAAGGCAAAGGAAACGGAGAAGAGCAAAAGCAAAAGAGCAAAAGCAAAAAGAAGAAAAGAGGAAAGGCAAAGGAAACGGAGAAGAGCAAAAGCAAAAGAGCAAAAGCAAAAAGAAGAAAAGAGGAAAGGCAAAGGAAACGGAGAAGAGCAAAAGCAAAAGAGCAAAAGCAAAAAGAAGAAAAGAGGAAAGGCAAAGGAAACGGAGAAGAGCAAAAGCAAAAGAGCAAAAGCAAAAAGAAGAAAAGAGGAAAGGCAAAGGAAACGGAGAAGAGCAAAAGCAAAAGCAGCAAAAGCAAAAAGAAGAAAAGAGGAAAGGGAAAGGAAACGGAGAAGAGCAAAAGCAAAAGCAAAAGAGCAAAAGCAAAAAGAAGAAAAGAGGAAAGGGAAAGGAAACGGAGAAGAGCAAAAGCAAAAGCTAAAGAGCAAAAGCAAAAAGAAGAAAAGAGGAAAGGCAAAGGAAACGGAGAAGAGCAAAAGCAAAAGCAAAAGAGCAAAAGCAAAAAGAAGAAAAGAGGAAAGGCAAAGGAAACGGAGAAGAGCAAAAGCAAAAGAGCAAAAGCAAAAAGAAGAAAAGAGGAAAGGCAAAGGAAACGGAGAAGAGCAAAAGCAAAAGAGCAAAAGCAAAAAGAAGAAAAGAGGAAAGGCAAAGGAAACGGAGAAGAGCAAAAGCAAAAGAGCAAAAGCAAAAAGAAGAAAAGAGGAAAGGCAAAGGAAACGGAGAAGAGCAAAAGCAAAAGAGCAAAAGCAAAAAGAAGAAAAGAGGAAAGGCAAAGGAAACGGAGAAGAGCAAAAGCAAAAGAGCAAAAGCAAAAAGAAGAAAAGAGGAAAGGCAAAGGAAACGGAGAAGAGCAAAAGCAAAAGAGCAAAAGCAAAAAGAAGAAAAGAGGAAAGGCAAAGGAAACGGAGAAGAGCAAAAGCAAAAGAGCAAAAGCAAAAAGAAGAAAAGAGGAAAGGCAAAGGAAACGGAGAAGAGCAAAAGCAAAAGAGCAAAAGCAAAAAGAAGAAAAGAGGAAAGGCAAAGGAAACGGAGAAGAGCAAAAGCAAAAGAGCAAAAGCAAAAAGAAGAAAAGAGGAAAGGCAAAGGAAACGGAGAAGAGCAAAAGCAAAAGAGCAAAAGCAAAAAGAAGAAAAGAGGAAAGGCAAAGGAAACGGAGAAGAGCAAAAGCAAAAGAGCAAAAGCAAAAAGAAGAAAAGAGGAAAGGCAAAGGAAACGGAGAAGAGCAAAAGCAAAAGAGCAAAAGCAAAAAGAAGAAAAGAGGAAAGGCAAAGGAAACGGAGAAGAGCAAAAGCAAAAGAGCAAAAGCAAAAAGAAGAAAAGAGGAAAGGCAAAGGAAACGGAGAAGAGCAAAAGCAAAAGAGCAAAAGCAAAAGAAGAAAAGAGGAAAGGCAAAGGAAACGGAGAAGAGCAAAAGCAAAAGAGCAAAAGCAAAAAGAAGAAAAGAGGAAAGGCAAAGGAAACGGAGAAGAGCAAAAGCAAAAGAGCAAAAGCAAAAAGAAGAAAAGAGGAAAGGCAAAGGAAACGGAGAAAGAGCAAAAGCAAAAGAGCAAAAGCAAAAAGAAGAAAAGAGGAAAGGCAAAGGAAACGGAGAAGAGCAAAAGCAAAAGAGCAAAAGCAAAAAGAAGAAAAGAGGAAAGGCAAAGGAAACGGAGAAGAGCAAAAGCAAAAGCAAAAGAGCAAAAGCAAAAAGAAGAAAAGAGGAAAGGCAAAGGAAACGGAGAAGAGCAAAAGCAAAAGCAAAAGAGCAAAAGCAAAAAGAAGAAAAGAGGAAAGGCAAAGGAAACGGAGAAGAGCAAAAGCAAAAGCAAAAGAGCAAAAGCAAAAAGAAGAAAAGAGGAAAGGCAAAGGAAACGGAGAAGAGCAAAAGCAAAAGAGCAAAAGCAAAAAGAAGAAAAGAGGAAAGGCAAAGGAAACGGAGAAGAGCAAAAGCAAAAGCAAAAGAGCAAAAGCAAAAAGAAGAAAAGAGGAAAGGCAAAGGAAACGGAGAAGAGCAAAAGCAAAAGCAAAAGAGCAAAAGCAAAAAGAAGAAAAGAGGAAAGGCAAAGGAAACGGAGAAGAGCAAAAGCAAAAGCAAAAGAGCAAAAGCAAAAAGAAGAAAAGAGGAAAGGCAAAGGAAACGGAGAAGAGCAAAAGCAAAAGCAAAAGAGCAAAAGCAAAAAGAAGAAAAGAGGAAAGGCAAAGGAAACGGAGAAGAGCAAAAGCAAAAGCAAAAGAGCAAAAGCAAAAAGAAGAAAAGAGGAAAGGCAAAGGAAACGAGAAAGCAAAGCAAAAGCAAAAGAGCAAAAGCAAAAAGAAGAAAAGAGGAAAGGCAAAGAAACGGAGAAGAGCAAAAGCAAAAGAGCAAAAGCAAAAAGAAGAAAAGAGGAAAGGCAAAGGAAACGGAGAAGAGCAAAAGCAAAAGCAAAAGAGCAAAAGCAAAAAGAAGAAAAGAGGAAAGGCAAAGGAAACGGAGAAGAGCAAAAGCAAAAGCAAAAGAGCAAAAGCAAAAAGAAGAAAAGAGGAAAGGCAAAGGAAACGGAGAAGAGCAAAAGCAAAAGAGCAAAAGCAAAAAGAAGAAAAGAGGAAAGGCAAAGGAAACGGAGAAGAGCAAAAGCAAAAGAGCAAAAGCAAAAAGAAGAAAAGAGGAAAGGCAAAGGAAACGGAGAAGAGCAAAAGCAAAAGAGCAAAAGCAAAAAGAAGAAAAGAGGAAAGGCAAAGGAAACGGAGAAGAGCAAAAGCAAAAGAGCAAAAGCAAAAAGAAGAAAAGAGGAAAGGCAAAGGAAACGGAGAAGAAGCAAAAGCAAAAGAGCAAAAGCAAAAAGAAGAAAAGAGGAAAGGCAAAGGAAACGGAGAAGAGCAAAAGCAAAAGCAAAAGAGCAAAAGCAAAAAGAAGAAAAGAGGAAAGGCAAAGGAAACGGAGAAAGAGCAAAAGCAAAAGAGCAAAAGCAAAAAGAAGAAAAGAGGAAAGGCAAAGGAAACGGAGAAGAGCAAAAGCAAAAGAGCAAAAGCAAAAAGAAGAAAAGAGGAAAGGCAAAGGAAACGGAGAAGAGCAAAAGCAAAAGAGCAAAAGCAAAAAGAAGAAAAGAGGAAAGGCAAAGGAAACGGAGAAGAGCAAAGCAAAAGCAAAAGAGCAAAAGCAAAAAGAAGAAAAGAGGAAAGGCAAAGGAAACGGAGAAGAGCAAAAGCAAAAGAGCAAAAGCAAAAAGAAGAAAAGAGGAAAGGCAAAGGAAACGGAGAAGAGCAAAAGCAAAAGAGCAAAAGCAAAAAGAAGAAAAGAGGAAAGGCAAAGGAAACGGAGAAGAGCAAAAGCAAAAGCAAAAGAGCAAAAGCAAAAAGAAGAAAAGAGGAAAGGCAAAGGAAACGGAAAAGAGCAAAAGCAAAAGAGCAAAAGCAAAAAGAAGAAAAGAGGAAAGGCAAAGGAAACGGAGAAGAGCAAAAGCAAAAGAGCAAAAGCAAAAAGAAGAAAAGAGGAAAGGCAAAGGAAACGGAAAAGAGCAAAAGCAAAAGAGCAAAAGCAAAAAGAAGAAAAGAGGAAAGGCAAAGGAAACGGAGAAGAGCAAAAGCAAAAGCAAAAGAGCAAAAGCAAAAAGAAGAAAAGAGGAAAGGCAAAGGAAACGGAGAAGAGCAAAAGCAAAAGCAAAAGAGCAAAAGCAAAGAGAAGAAAAGAGGAAAGGCAAAGGAAACGGAAGAAGGCAAAGGAAACGGAGAAGAGCAAAAGCAAAAGAGCAAAAGCAAAAGAAGAAAAGAGGAAAGGCAAAGGAAACGGAGAAGAGAGCAAAAGCAAAAGAGCAAAAGCAAAGAGAAGAAAAGAGGAAAGGCAAAGGAAACGGAGAAGAGCAAAAGCAAAAGCAAAAGAGCAAAAGCAAAAAGAAGAAAAGAGGAAAGGCAAAGGAAACGGAGAAGAGCAAAAGCAAAAGCAAAAGAGCAAAAGCAAAAAGAAGAAAAGAGGAAAGGCAAAGGAAACGGAGAAGAGCAAAGCAAAGCAAAAGAGCAAAAGCAAAAAGAAGAAAAGAGGAAAGGCAAAGGAAACGGAGAAGAGCAAAAGCAAAAGAGCAAAAGCAAAAAGAAGAAAAGAGGAAAGGCAAAGGAAACGGAGAAGAGCAAAAGCAAAAGCAAAAGAGCAAAAGCAAAAAGAAGAAAAGAGGAAAGGCAAAGGAAACGGAGAAGAGCAAAAGCAAAAGCAAAAGAGCAAAAGCAAAAAGAAGAAAAGAGGAAAGGCAAAGGAAACGGAGAAGAGCAAAGCAAAAGCAAAAGAGCAAAAGCAAAAAGAAGAAAAGAGGAAAGGCAAAGGAAACGGAGAAGAGCAAAAGCAAAAGAGCAAAAGCAAAAAGAAGAAAAGAGGAAAGGCAAAGGAAACGGAGAAGAGCAAAAGCAAAAGAGCAAAAGCAAAAAGAAGAAAAGAGGAAAGGCAAAGGAAACGGAGAAGAGCAAAAGCAAAAGAGCAAAAGCAAAAAGAAGAAAAGAGGAAAGGCAAAGGAAACGGAGAAGAGCAAAAGCAAAAGAGCAAAAGCAAAAAGAAGAAAAGAGGAAAGGCAAAGGAAACGGAGAAGAGCAAAAGCAAAAGAGCAAAAGCAAAAAGAAGAAAAGAGGAAAGGCAAAGGAAACGGAGAAGAGCAAAAGCAAAAGAGCAAAAGCAAAAAGAAGAAAAGAGGAAAGGCAAAGGAAACGGAGAAGAGCAAAAGCAAAAGAGCAAAAGCAAAAAGAAGAAAAGAGGAAAGGCAAAGGAAACGGAGAAGAGCAAAAGCAAAAGAGCAAAAGCAAAAAGAAGAAAAGAGGAAAGGCAAAGGAAACGGAGAAGAAGCAAAAGCAAAAGAGCAAAAGCAAAAAGAAGAAAAGAGGAAAGGCAAAGGAAACGGAGAAGAGCAAAAGCAAAAGCAAAAGAGCAAAAGCAAAAAGAAGAAAAGAGGAAAGGCAAAGGAAACGGAGAAGAGCAAAAGCAAAAGCAAAAGAGCAAAAGCAAAAAGAAGAAAAGAGGAAAGGCAAAGGAAACGGAGAAGAGCAAAAGCAAAAGCAAAAGAGCAAAAGCAAAAAGAAGAAAAGAGGAAAGGCAAAGGAAACGGAGAAGAGCAAAAGCAAAAGCAAAAGAGCAAAAGGAAAAAGAAGAAAAGAGGAAAGGCAAAGGAAACGGAGAAGAGCAAAAGCAAAAGCGAAAGAGCAAAAGGAAAAAGAAGAAAAGAGGAAAGGCAAAGGAAACGGAGAAGAGCAAAAGCAAAAGCGAAGAGCAAAAGCAAAAAGAAGAAAAGAGGAAAGGCAAAGGAAACGGAGAAGAGCAAAAGCAAAAGCGAAAGATCAAAAGGAAAAAGAAGAAAAGAGGAAAGGCAAAGGAAACGGAGAAGAGCAAAAGCAAAAGAGCAAAAGCAAAAAGAAGAAAAGAGGAAAGGCAAAGGAAACGGAGAAGAGCAAAAGCAAAAGAGCAAAAGCAAAAAGAAGAAAAGAGGAAAGGCAAAGGAAACGGAGAAGAGCAAAAGCAAAAGAGCAAAAGCAAAAAGAAGAAAAGAGGAAAGGCAAAGGAAACGGAGAAGAGCAAAAGCAAAAGAGCAAAAGCAAAAAGAAGAAAAGAGGAAAGGCGAAGGAAACGGAGAAGAGCAAAAGCAAAAGAGCAAAAGCAAAAAGAAGAAAAGAGGAAAGGCAAAGGAAACGGAGAAGAGCAAAAGCAAAAGAGCAAAAGCAAAAAGAAGAAAAGAGGAAAGGCAAAGGAAACGGAGAAGAGCAAAAGCAAAAGCAAAAGAGCAAAAGCAAAAAGAAGAAAAGAGGAAAGGCAAAGGAAACGGAGAAGAGCAAAAGCAAAAGAGCAAAAGCAAAAAGAAGAAAAGAGGAAAGGCAAAGGAAACGGAGAAGAGCAAAAGCAAAAGAGCAAAAGCAAAAAGAAGAAAAGAGGAAAGGCAAAGGAAACGGAGAAGAGCAAAAGCAAAAGAGCAAAAGCAAAAAGAAGAAAAGAGGAAAGGCAAAGGAAACGGAGAAGAGCAAAAGCAAAAGAGCAAAAGCAAAAAGAAGAAAAGAGGAAAGGTGAAGGAAACGGAGAAGAGCAAAAGCAAAAGGAAAAGAGCAAAAGCAAAAAGAAAAGAGGAAAGGCGAAGGAAACGGAGAAGAGCAAAAGCAAAAGAGCAAAAGCAAAAAGAAGAAAAGAGGAAAGGCAAAGGAAACGGAGAAGAGCAAAAGCAAAAGAGCAAAAGCAAAAAGAAGAAAAGAGGAAAGGCAAAGGAAACGGAGAAGTGCAAAAGCAAAAGCAAAAGAGCAAAAGCAAAAAGAAGAAAAGAGGAAAGGCAAAGGAAACGGAGAAGAGCAAAAGCAAAAGCAAAAGAGCAAAAGCAAAAAGAAGAAAAGAGGAAAGGCAAAGGAAACGGAGAAGAGCAAAAGCAAAAGAGCAAAAGCAAAAAGAAGAAAAGAGGAAAGGCAAAGGAAACGGAGAAGAGCAAAAGCAAAAGAGCAAAAGCAAAAAGAATAAAAGAGGAAAGGCAAAGTAAACGGAGAAGAGCAAAAGCAAAAGCGCAAAAGGAAAAAGAAGAAAAGAGGAAAGGCAAAGGAAACGGAGAAGAGCAAAAGCGCAAAAGGAAAAAGAAGAAAAGAGGAAAGGCAAAGGAAACGGAGAAGAGCAAAAGCAAAAGCGCAAAAGGAAAAAGAAGAAAAGAGGAAAGGCAAAGGAAACGGAGAAGAGCAAAAGCAAAAGCGCAAAAGGAAAAAGAAGAAAAGAGGAAAGGCAAAGGAAACGGAGAAGAGCAAAAGCAAAAGCGCAAAAGGAAAAAGAAGAAAAGAGGAAAGGCAAAGGAAACGGAGAAGAGCAAAAGCGCAAAAGCAAAAATAAGAAAAGAGGAAAGGCAAAGGAAACGGAGAAGAGCAAAAGCAAAAGCGCAAAAGCAAAAAGAAAAAAAGAGGAAAGGCGAAGGAAACGGAGAAGAGCAAAAGCAAAAGCAAAAGAGCAAAAGCAAAAAGAAGAAAAGAGGAAAGGCAAAGGAAACGGAGAAGAGCAAAAGCAAAAGAGCAAAAGCAAAAAGAAGAAAAGAGGAAAGGCAAAGGAAACGGAGAAGAGCAAAAGCAAAAGAGCAAAAGCAAAAAGAAGAAAAGAGGAAAGGCAAAGGAAACGGAGAAGAGCAAAAGCAAAAGAGCAAAAGCAAAAAGAAGAAAAGAGGAAAGGCGAAGGAAACGGAGAAGAGCAAAAGCAAAAGCAAAAGAGCAAAAGCAAAAAGAAGAAAAGAGGAAAGGCAAAGGAAACGGAGAAGAGCAAAAGCAAAAGAGCAAAAGCAAAAAGAAGAAAAGAGGAAAGGCAAAGGAAACGGAGAAGAGCAAAAGCAAAAGAGCAAAAGCAAAAAGAAGAAAAGAGGAAAGGCAAAGGAAACGGAGAAGTGCAAAAGCAAAAGCAAAAGAGCAAAAGCAAAAAGAAGAAAAGAGGAAAGGCAAAGGAAACGGAGAAGAGCAAAAGCAAAAGCAAAAGAGCAAAAGCAAAAAGAAGAAAAGAGGAAAGGCAAAGGAAACGGAGAAGAGCAAAAGCAAAAGAGCAAAAGCAAAAAGAAGAAAAGAGGAAAGGCAAAGGAAACGGAGAAGAGCAAAAGCAAAAGAGCAAAAGCAAAAAGAGGAAAAGAGGAAAGGCAAAGGAAACGGAGAAGAGCAAAAGCAAAAGCGCAAAAGGAAAAAGAAGAAAAGAGGAAAGGCAAAGGAAACGGAGAAGAGCAAAAGCGCAAAAGGAAAAAGAAGAAAAGAGGAAAGGCAAAGGAAACGGAGAAGAGCAAAAGCAAAAGCGCAAAAGGAAAAAGAAGAAAAGAGGAAAGGCAAAGGAAACGGAGAAGAGCAAAAGCAAAAGCGCAAAAGGAAAAAGAAGAAAAGAGGAAAGGCAAAGGAAACGGAGAAGAGCAAAAGCAAAAGCGCAAAAGGAAAAAGAAGAAAAGAGGAAAGGCAAAGGAAACGGAGAAGAGCAAAAGCGCAAAAGCAAAAAGAAGAAAAGAGGAAAGGCAAAGGAAACGGAGAAGAGCAAAAGCAAAAGCGCAAAAGCAAAAAGAAGAAAAGAGGAAAGGCAAAGGAAACGGAGAAGAGCAAAAGCAAAAGCGCAAAAGCAAAAAGAAGAAAAGAGGAAAGGCAAAGGAAACGGAGAAGAGCAAAAGCAAAAGCGCAAAAGCAAAAAGAAGAAAAGAGGAAAGGCAAAGGAAACGGAGAAGAGCAAAAGCAAAAGCGAAAGAGCAAAAGCAAAAAGAAGAAAAGAGGAAAGGCAAAGGAAACAGAGAAGAGCAAAAGCAAAAGCGAAAGAGCAAAAGGAAAAAGAAGAAAAGAGGAAAGGCAAAGGAAACGGAGAAGAGCAAAAGCAAAAGAGCAAAAGCAAAAAGAAGAAAAGAGGAAAGGCAAAGGAAACGGAGAAGAGCGAAAGCAAAAGAGCGAAAGCAAAAAGAAGAAAAGAGGAAAGGCAAAGGAAACGGAGAAGAGCGAAAGCAAAAGAGAAAAAGCAAAAAGAAGAAAAGAGGAAAGGCAAAGGAAACGGAGAAGAGCAAAAGCAAAAGAGCAAAAGCAAAAAGAAGAAAAGAGGAAAGGCAAAGGAAACGGAGAAGAGCAAAAGCAAAAGCAAAAGAGCAAAAGAAAAAGAAGAAAAGAGGAAAGGCAAAGGAAACGGAGAAGAGCAAAAGTAAAAGAGCAAAAGCAAAAAGAAGAAAAGAGGAAAGGCAAAGGAAACGGAGAAGAAGAAAATCAAAAGAGCAAAAGCAAAAAGAAGAAAAGAGGAAAGGCAAAGGAAACGGAGAAGAGCAAAAGCAAAAGAGCAAAAGCAAAAAGAAGAAAAGAGGAAAGGCAAAGGAAACGGAGAAGAGCAAAAGCAAAAGAGCAAAAGCAAAAAGAAGAAAAGAGGAAAGGCAAAGGAAACGGAGAAGAGCAAAAGCAAAAGCAAAAGAGCAAAAGCAAAAAGAAGAAAAGAGGAAAGGCAAAGGAAACGGAGAAGAGCAAAAGCAAAAGAGCAAAAGCAAAAAGAAGAAAAGAGGAAAGGCAAAGGAAACGGAGAAGAAGCAAAAGCAAAAGAGCAAAAGCAAAAAGAAGAAAAGAGGAAAGGCAAAGGAAACGGAGAAGAGCAAAAGCAAAAGCAAAAGAGCAAAAGCAAAAAGAAGAAAAGAGGAAAGGCAAAGGAAACGGAGAAGAGCAAAAGCAAAAGCAAAAGAGCAAAAGCAAAAAGAAGAAAAGAGGAAAGGCAAAGGAAACGGAGAAGAGCAAAAGCAAAAGCAAAAGAGCAAAAGCAAAAAGAAGAAAAGAGGAAAGGCAAAGGAAACGGAGAAGAGCAAAAGCAAAAGCAGCAAAAGGAAAAAGAAGAAAAGAGGAAAGGCAAAGGAAACGGAGAAGAGCAAAAGCAAAAGCGCAAAAGGAAAAAGAAGAAAAGAGGAAAGGCAAAGGAAACGGAGAAGAGCAAAAGCAAAAGCGCAAAAGGAAAAAGAAGAAAAGAGGAAAGGCAAAGGAAACGGAGAAGAGCAAAAGCGCAAAAGCAAAAAGAAGAAAAGAGGAAAGGCAAAGGAAACGGAGAAGAGCAAAAGCAAAAGCGCAAAAGCAAAAAGAAGAAAAGAGGAAAGGCAAAGGAAACGGAGAAGAGCAAAAGCAAAAGAGCAAAAGCAAAAAGAAGAAAAGAGGAAAGGCAAAGGAAACGGAGAAGAGCAAAAGCAAAAGCGCAAAAGCAAAAAGAAGAAAAGAGGAAAGGCAAAGGAAACGGAGAAGAGCAAAAGCAAAAGCGAAAGAGCAAAAGCAAAAAGAAGAAAAGAGGAAAGGCAAAGGAAACGGAGAAGAGCAAAAGCAAAAGCGAAAGAGCAAAAGGAAAAAGAAGAAAAGAGGAAAGGCAAAGGAAACGGAGAAGAGCAAAAGCAAAAGAGCAAAAGCAAAAAGAAGAAAAGAGGAAAGGCAAAGGAAACGGAGAAGAGCAAAAGCAAAAGAGCAAAAGCAAAAAGAAGAAAAGAGGAAAGGCAAAGGAAACGGAGAAGAGCAAACGCAAAAGAGCAAAAGCAAAAAGAAGAAAAGAGGAAAGGCAAAGGAAACGGAGAAGAGCAAAAGCAAAAGCGCAAAAGCAAAAAGAAGAAAAGAGGAAAGGCAAAGGAAACGGAGAAGAGCAAAAGCAAAAGCGAAAGAGCAAAAGGAAAAAGAAGAAAAGAGGAAAGGCAAAGGAAACGGAGAAGAGCAAAAGCAAAAGAGCAAAAGCAAAAAGAAGAAAAGAGGAAAGGCAAAGGAAACGGAGAAGAGCAAAAGCAAAAGCGAAAGAGCAAAAGCAAAAAGAAGAAAAGAGGAAAGGCAAAGGAAACGGAGAAGAGCAAAAGCAAAAGCAAAGAGCAAAAGCAAAAAGAAGAAAAGAGGAAAGGCAAAGGAAACGGAGAAGAGCAAAAGCAAAAGAGCAAAAGCAAAAAGAAGAAAAGAGGAAAGGCAAAGGAAACGGAGAAGAGCAAAAGCAAAAGAGCAAAAGCAAAAAGAAGAAAAGAGGAAAGGCAAAGGAAACGGAGAAGAGCAAAAGCAAAAGAGCAAAAGCAAAAAGAAGAAAAGAGGAAAGGCGAAGGAAACGGAGAAGAGCAAAAGCAAAAGAGCAAAAGCAAAAAGAAGAAAAGAGGAAAGGCAAAGGAAACGGAGAAGAGCAAAAGCAAAAGCAAAAGAGCAAAAGCAAAAAGAAGAAAAGAGGAAAGGCAAAGGAAACGGAGAAGAGCAAAAGCAAAAGAGCAAAAGCAAAAAGAAGAAAAGAGGAAAGGCAAAGGAAACGGAGAAGAGCAAAAGCAAAAGAGCAAAAGCAAAAAGAAGAAAAGAGGAAAGGCAAAGGAAACGGAGAAGAGCAAAGCAAAAGAGCAAAAGCAAAAAGAAGAAAAGAGGAAAGGCAAAGGAAACGGAGAAGAGCGAAAGCAAAAGAGCAAAAGCAAAAAGAAGAAAAGAGGAAAGGCAAAGGAAACGGAGAAGAGCAAAAGCAAAAGGCAAAAGCAAAAAGAAGAAAAGAGGAAAGGCAAAGGAAACGGAGAAGAGCAAAAGCAAAAGAGCAAAAGCAAAAAGAAGAAAAGAGGAAAGGCAAAGGAAACGGAGAAGAGCAAAAGCAAAAGCGCAAAAGCAAAAAGAAGAAAAGAGGAAAGGCAAAGGAAACGGAGAAGAGCGAAAGCAAAAGCGCAAAAGCAAAAAGAAGAAAAGAGGAAAGGCAAAGGAAACGGAGAAGAGCAAAAGCAAAAGCGCAAAAGCAAAAAGAAGAAAAGAGGAAAGGCAAAGGAAACGGAGAAGAGCAAAAGCAAAAGCGCAAAAGCAAAAAGAAGAAAAGAGGAAAGGCAAAGGAAACGGAGAAGAGCAAAAGCAAAAGCGCAAAAGCAAAAAGAAGAAAAGAGGAAAGGCAAAGGAAACGGAGAAGAGCAAAAAGCAAAAGCGCAAAAGCAAAAAGAAGAAAAGAGGAAAGGCAAAGGAAACGGAGAAGAGCAAAAGCAAAAGAGCGAAAGCAAAAAGAAGAAAAGAGGAAAGGCAAAGGAAACGGAGAAGAGCAAAAGCAAAAGCGCAAAAGCAAAAAGAAGAAAAGAGGAAAGGCAAAGGAAACGGAGAAGAGCAAAAGCAAAAGCAAAAGACCAAAAGCAAAAAGAAGAAAAGAGGAAAGGCAAAGGAAACGGAAACAGCAAAAGCAAAAGAAAAAGAGCAAAAGCAAAAAGAAGAAAAGAGGAAAGGCAAAGGAAAAGGAGAAGAGCAAAAGAAAAGAAAAGAGCAAAAGCAAAAAGAAGAAAAGAAGAATGGAAAAGATAAAGGAAAAGAACAAAAGCAAAAGAAAAAGAGCAAAAGAAAAAGAAGAAAAGAGGAATGGCAAAGAAACGGAAAAGAGCAAAATCAAAAGAGCAAAAGCACAAAGAAGAAAAGAGGAAAGGCAAAGGAAACGGAAAAGAGCAAAAGCAAAAGAGCAAAAGCAAAAAGAAGAAAAGAGGAAAGGCAAAGGAAACGGAAAAGAGCAAAAGCAAAAGAGCAAAAGCAAAAAGAAGAAAAGAGGAAAGGCAAAGGAAATGGAAAAGAGCAAAACAAAAGAGCGAAAGAAAAAAGAAGAGGAATGGAAAA
The DNA here is from genome assembly GCF_027791375.1 of Indicator indicator. NCBI lineage: Eukaryota > Metazoa > Chordata > Aves > Piciformes > Indicatoridae > Indicator > Indicator indicator. Next base: position 84,100 of record NW_026539072.1, on the reverse strand, counting down.
GAGCAAAAGAAAAAGCAAAAGAGCAAAAGCAAAAAGAAGAAAAGAGTAAAGGCAAAGGAAACGGAGAAGTGAAAAAGCAAAAGAAAAAGAGCAAAAGCAAAAAGAAGAAAAGAGGAAAGGCAAAGGAAACGGAGAAGAGCAAAAGCAAAAGAGCAAAAGCAAAAAGAAGAAAAGAGGAAAGGCAAAGGAAACGGAGAAGAGCAAAAGCAAAAGAGCAAAAGCAAAAAGAAGAAAAGAGGAAAGGCAAAGGAAACGGAGAAGAGCAAAAGAAAAGCAAAAGAGCAAAAGCAAAAAGAAGAAAAGAGGAAAGGCAAAGGAAACGGAGAAGAGCAAAAGCAAAAGCAAAAGAGCAAAAGCAAAAAGAAGAAAAGAGGAAAGGCAAAGGAAACGGAGAAGAGCAAAAGAAAAAGCAAAAGAGCAAAAGCAAAAAGAAGAAAAGAGGAAAGGCAAAGGAAACGGAGAAGAGCAAAAGCAAAAGCAAAAGAGCAAAAGCAAAAAGAAGAAAAGAGGAAAGGCAAAGGAAACGGAGAAGAGCAAAAGCAAAAGCAAAGATCAAAAGCAAAAAGAAGAAAAGAGGAAAGGCAAAGGAAACGGAAAAGAGCAAAAGCAAAAGAGCAAAAGCAAAAAGAAGAAAAGAGGAAAGGCAAAGGAAACGGAGAAGAGCAAAAGCAAAAGCAAAGAGCAAAAGCAAAAAGAAGAAAAGAGGAAAGGCAAAGGAATCGGAAAAGAGCAAAAGCAAAAGCAAAAGAGCAAAAGCAAAAAGAAGAAAAGAGGAAAGGCAAAGGAACCGGAGAAGAGCAAAAGCAAAAGCAAAAGAGCAAAAGCAAAAAGAAGAAAAGAGGAAAGGCAAAGGAAATGGAGAAGAGCAAAAGCAAAAGCAAAAGAGCAAAAGCAAAAAGAAGAAAAGAGGAAAGGCAAAGGAAACGGAGAAGAGCAAAAGAAAAAGAAAAAAGCGAAAGCAAAAAGAAGAAAAGAGGAAAGGCAAAGGAAACGGAGAAGAGCAAAAGAAAAAGCAAAAGAGCGAAAGCAAAAAGAAGAAAAGAGGAAAGGCAAATGAAACGGAGAAGAGCAAAAGAAAAAGAAAAAGAGCGAAAGCAAAAAGAAGAAAAGAGGAAAGGCAAAGGAAACGGAGAAGAGCAAAAGCAAAAGAGCGAAAGCAAAAAGAAGAAAAGAGGAAAGGCAAACGAAATGGAGAAGAGCAAAAGCAAAAGTGCGAAAGCAAAAAGAAGAAAAGAGGAAAGGCAAAGGAAATGGAGAAGAGCAAAAGCAAAAGAGCGAAAGCAAAAAGAAGAAAAGAGGAAAGGCAAAGGACACGGAGAAGAGCAAAAGCAAAAGAGCGAAAGCAAAAAGAAGAAAAGAGGAAAGGCAAAGGAAACGGAGAAGAGCAAAAGCAAAAAGAAGAAAAGAGGAAAGGCAAAGGAGATGGAGAAGAGCAAAAGCAAAAAGAAGAAAAGAGGAAAGGCAAAGGAAATGGAGAAGAGCAAAAGCAAAAAGAAGAAAAGAGGAAAGGCAAAGGAAATGGAGAAGAGCAAAACAAAAGAGGAAAAGCAAAAAGAAGAAAAGAGGAAAGGCAAGGGAAATGGAGAAGAGCAAAAGCAAAAGAGCAAAAGCAAAAAGAAGAAAAGAGGAAAGGCAAGGGAAATGGAAAAGAGCAAAAGAAAAAGAAAAAGCAAAAAGAAGAAAAGAGGAAAGGTAAAGGAAATGGAAAAGAGCAAAAGAAAAAGAGCAAAAGCAAAAAGAAGAAAAGAGGAAAGGCATGGGAAATGGAAAAGAGCAAATGAAAAAGAAAAAGCAAAAAGAAGAAAAGAGGAAAGGTAAAGGAAATGGAAAAGAGCAAAAGAAAAAGAGCAAAAGCAAAAAGAAGAAAAGAGGAAAGGGAAAGGAAATGGAAAAGAGGAAATGAAAAAGAAAAAGCAAAAAGAAGAAAAGAGGAAAGGCAAAGGAAATGGAAAAGAGCAAATGGAAAAGAAAAAGCAAAAAGAAGAAAAGAGGAAAGGCAAAGGAAATTGAAAAGAGCAAATGAAAAAGAAAAAGCAAAAAGAAGAAAAGAGGAAAGGGAAAGGAAATGGAAAAGAGCAAAAGCAAAAAGAAGAAAAGAGGAAAGGCAAAGGAAATGGAGAAGAGCAAAAGAAAAAGCGCAAAAGCAAAAAGAAAAAAAGAGGAAAGGCAAAGGAAATGGAAAAGAGCAAAAGAAAAAAAAAGAAAAAGAAAAAAGAAGACGAAAGGCAAAGGAAATGGAAAAGAGCAAAAGAAAAAGAAAAAGAGAAAAAGCAAAAAGAAGAAAAGAGGAATGGAAAAGATAAAAGGAAAAAATCCTAAAGAGAAAAAGCACAAAGAAGAAAAGAGGAAAGGAAAGGGAAATGGAAAAGAGCAAAAGAAAAAGAAAAAGAGAAAAAGAAAAAAGAAGAAAAGAGGAAAGGCAAAGGAAATGGAAAAGAGCAAAAGAAAAAGAAAGAGAGAAAAAGCAAAAAGAAGAAAAGAGGAAAGGAAAAGGAAATGGAAAAGAGCAAAAGAAAAAAAAAGAAAAAGAAAAAAGAAGAAAAGAGGAAAGGCAAAGGAAATGGAGAAGAGCAAAAGCAAAAGAGGAAAAGCAAAAAGAAGACAAGAGGAAAGGCAAGGGAAATGGAGAAGAGCAAAAGCAAAAGAGCAAAAGCAAAAAGAAGAAAAGAGGAAAGGCAAGGGAAATGGAAAAGAGCAAAAGAAAAAGAAAAAGCAAAAAGAAGAAAAGAGGAAAGGCATGGGAAATGGAAAAGAGCAAATGAAAAAGAAAAAGCAAAAAGAAGAAAAGAGGAAAGGTAAAGGAAATGGAAAAGAGCAAAAGAAAAAGAGCAAAAGCAAGAAGAAGAAAAGAAAAAAGGCAAAGGAAATGGAAAAGAGCAAATGAAAAAGAAAAAGCAAAAAGAAGAAAAGAGGAAAGGCAAAGGAAATGGAAAAGAGCAAATGGAAAAGAAAAAGCAAAAAGAAGAAAAGAGGAAAGGCAAAGGAAATGGAAAAGAGCAAATGAAAAAGAAAAAGCAAAAAGAAGAAAAGAGGAAAGGGAAAGGAAATGGTAAAGAGCAAAAGCAAAAGAGCAAAAGCAAAAAGAAGAAAAGAGGAAAGGCAAAGGAAATGGAGAAGAACAAAAGAAAAAGCGCAAAAGCAAAAAGAAAAAAAGAGGAAAGGCAAAGGAAATGGAAAAGAGCAAACGAAAAAGCAAAAAGAAGAAAAGAGGAAAGGCAAAGGAAATGGAAAAGAGCAAAAGAAAAAGAAAAAGAGAAAAAGCAAAAAGAAGAAAAGAGGAAAGGTAAAGGAAATGGAAAAGAGCAAAAAAAAAAAAGAAAAAGAAAAAAGAAGACGAAAAGCAAAGGAAATGGAAAAGAGCAAAAGAAAAAGAAAAAGAGAAAAAGCAAAAAGAAGAAAAGAGGAATGGAAAAGATAAAAGGAAAAAATCAAAAAGAGAAAAAGCACAAAGAAGAAAAGAGGAAAGGAAAGGGAAATGGAAAAGAGCAAAAGAAAAAGAAAAAGAGAAAAAGAAAAAAGAAGAAAAGAGGAAATGAAAAGGAAATGGAAAAGAGCAAAAGAAAAAGAAAAAGAGAAAAAGCAAAAAGAAGAAAAGAGGAAAGGAAAAGGAAATGGAAAAGAGCAAAAGAAAAAAAAGAGAAAAAGAAAAAAGAAGAAAAGAGGAATGGAAAGGAAATGGAAAAGAGCAAAAGAAAAAAAAGAGAAAAAGCAAAAAGAAGCAAAGAGGAAAGGCAAAGGAAATGGAAAAGAGCAAAAGAAAAAAAAAGAGAAAAAGAAAAAAGAAGAAAAGAGGAAAGGCAAAGGAAATGGAAAAGAGCAAAAGAAAAAGAAAAAGAGAAAAAGCAAAAAGAATAAAAGAGGAATTGAAAAGAGAAAAAGAAAAAGAGCAAAAGCAAAAAGAAGAACAGAGGAAAGGCAAAGGAAATGGAGAAGAGCAAAAGCAAAAGAGCAAAAGCAAAAAGAAGAAAAGAGGAAATGAAAAGGAAATGGAAAACAGCAAAAGAAAAAGAAAAAGAGAAAAAGCAAAAAGAAGAAAAGAGGAATGGAAAAGATAAAAGGAAAAGAGCAAAAGAAAAAGAAAAAGAGAAAAAGCAAAAAGAAGAAAAGAGGAATGGAAAAGATAAAAGGAAAAGAACAAAAGAAAAAGAAAAAGAGAAAAAGAAAAAAGAAGAAAAGAGGAATGGAAAAGATAAAAGGAAAAAATCAAAAAGAGAAAAAGCACAAAGAAGAAAAGAGGAAAGGAAAGGGAAATGGAAAAGAGCAAAAGAAAAAGAAAAAGAGAA
>NW_026539072.1:56095-79717 GCF_027791375.1 Indicator indicator | reverse complement strand
CAAAAGAGCAAAAGCCAAAAGAAGAAAAGAGGAAAGGCAAAGGAAACGGAAAAGAGCAAAAGCAAAAGAGCAAAAGCCAAAAGAAGAAAAGAGGAAAGGCAAAGGAAACGGAAAAGAGCAAAAGCAAAAGAGCAAAAGCCAAAAGAAGAAAAGAGGAAAGGCAAAGGAAACGGAAAAGAGCAAAAGCAAAAGCGCAAAAGCCAAAAGAAGAAAAGAGGAAAGGCAAAGGAAACGGAAAAGAGCAAAAGCAAAAGAGCAAAAGCCAAAAGAAGAAAAGAGGAAAGGCAAAGGAAACGGAAAAGAGCAAAAGCAAAAGAGCAAAAGCCAAAAGAAGAAAAGAGGAAAGGCAAAGGAAACGGAAAAGAGCAAAAGCAAAAGCAAAAGAGCAAAAGCCAAAAGAAGAAAAGAGGAAAGGCAAAGGAAACGGAAAAGAGCAAAAGCAAAAGCAAAAGAGCAAAAGCCAAAAGAAGAAAAGAGGAAAGGCAAAGGAAACGGAGAAGAGCAAAAGCAAAAGCAAAAGAGCAAAAGCCAAAAGAAGAAAAGAGGAAAGGCAAAGGAAACGGAAAAGAGCAAAAGCAAAAGCAAAAGAGCAAAAGCCAAAAGAAGAAAAGAGGAAAGGCAAAGGAAACGGAAAAGAGCAAAAGCAAAAGCAAAAGAGCAAAAGCCAAAAGAAGAAAAGAGGAAAGGCAAAGGAAACGGAAAAGAGCAAAAGCAAAAGCGCAAAAGCCAAAAGAAGAAAAGAGGAAAGGCAAAGGAAACGGAAAAGAGCAAGAGCAAAAGCGCAAAAGCCAAAAGAAGAAAAGAGGAAAGGCAAAGGAAACGGAAAAGAGCAAAAGCAAAAGCGCAAAAGCCAAAAGAAGAAAAGAGGAAAGGCAAAGGAAACGGAAAAGAGCAAAAGCAAAAGCGCAAAAGCCAAAAGAAGAAAAGAGGAAAGGCAAAGGAAACGGAAAAGAGCAAAAGCAAAAGCGCAAAAGCCAAAAGAAGAAAAGAGGAAAGGCAAAGGAAACGGAAAAGAGCAAAAGCAAAAGCGCAAAAGCCAAAAGAAGAAAAGAGGAAAGGCAAAGGAAACGGAAAAGAGCAAAAGCAAAAGCGCAAAAGCCAAAAGAAGAAAAGAGGAAAGGCAAAGGAAACGGAAAAGAGCAAAAGCAAAAGCGCAAAAGCCAAAAGAAGAAAAGAGGAAAGGCAAAGGAAACGGAAAAGAGCAAAAGCAAAAGCGCAAAAGCCAAAAGAAGAAAAGAGGAAAGGCAAAGGAAACGGAAAAGAGCAAAAGCAAAAGCGCAAAAGCCAAAAGAAGAAAAGAGGAAAGGCAAAGGAAACGGAAAAGAGCAAAAGCAAAAGCAAAAGAGCAAAAGCCAAAAGAAGAAAAGAGGAAAGGCAAAGGAAACGGAAAAGAGCAATAGCAAAAGCAAAAGAGCAAAAGCCAAAAGAAGAAAAGAGGAAAGGCAAAGGAAACGGAAAAGAGCAAAAGCAAAAGAGCAAAAGCCAAAAGAAGAAAAGAGGAAAGGCAAAGGAAACGGAAAAGAGCAAAAGCAAAAGCGCAAAAGCCAAAAGAAGAAAAGAGGAAAGGCAAAGGAAACGGAAAAGAGCAAAAGCAAAAGCGCAAAAGCCAAAAGAAGAAAAGAGGAAAGGCAAAGGAAACGGAAAAGAGCAAAAGCAAAAGCGCAAAAGCCAAAAGAAGAAAAGAGGAAAGGCAAAGGAAACGGAAAAGAGCAAAAGCAAAAGAGCAAAAGGCAAAAGAAGAAAAGAGGAAAGGCAAAGGAAACGGAAAAGAGCAAAAGCCAAAGAGCAAAAGGCAAAAGAAGAAAAGAGGAAAGGCAAAGGAAACGGAAAAGAGCAAAAGCCAAAGAGCAAAAGGCAAAAGAAGAAAAGAGGAAAGGCAAAGGAAACGGAAAAGAGCAAAAGCCAAAGAGCAAAAGGCAAAAGACGAAAAGAGGAAAGGCAAAGGAAACGGAAAAGAGCAAAAGCCAAAGAGCAAAAGGCAAAAGACGAAAAGAGGAAAGGCAAAGGAAACGGAAAAGAGCAAAAGCAAAAGAGCAAAAGCCAAAAGAAGAAAAGAGGAAAGGCAAAGGAAACGGAAAAGGGCAAAAGCAAAAGAGCAAAAGCCAAAAGAAGAAAAGAGGAAAGGCAAAGGAAACGGAAAAGAGCAAAAGCAAAAGAGCAAAAGCCAAAAGAAGAAAAGAGGAAAGGCAAAGGAAACGGAAAAGAGCAAAAGCAAAAGCAAAAGAGCAAAAGCCAAAAGAAGAAAAGAGGAAAGGCAAAGGAAACGGAAAAGAGCAAAAGCAAAAGCAAAAGAGCAAAAGCCAAAAGAAGAAAAGAGGAAAGGCAAAGGAAACGGAAAAGAGCAAAAGCAAAAGCAAAAGAGCAAAAGCCAAAAGAAGAAAAGAGGAAAGGCAAAGGAAACGGAAAAGAGCAAAAGCAAAAGCAAAAGAGCAAAAGCCAAAAGAAGAAAAGAGGAAAGGCAAAGGAAACGGAAAAGAGCAAAAGCAAAAGCAAAAGAGCAAAAGCCAAAAGAAGAAAAGAGGAAAGGCAAAGGAAACGGAAAAGAGCAAAAGCAAAAGCAAAAGAGCAAAAGCCAAAAGAAGAAAAGAGGAAAGGCAAAGGAAACGGAAAAGAGCAAAAGCAAAAGCAAAAGAGCAAAAGCCAAAAGAAGAAAAGAGGAAAGGCAAAGGAAACGGAGAAGAGCAAAAGCAAAAGCAAAAGAGCAAAAGCCAAAAGAAGAAAAGAGGAAAGGCAAAGGAAACGGAAAAGAGCAAAAGCAACAGAGCAAAAGCCAAAAGAAGAAAAGAGGAAAGGCAAAGGAAACGGAAAAGAGCAAAAGCAACAGAGCAAAAGCCAAAAGAAGAAAAGAGGAAAGGCAAAGGAAACGGAAAAGAGCAAAAGCAAAAGAGCAAAAGCCAAAAGAAGAAAAGAGGAAAGGCAAAGGAAACGGAAAAGAGCAAAAGCAAAAGCAAAAGAGCAAAAGCCAAAAGAAGAAAAGAGGAAAGGCAAAGGAAACGGAGAAGAGCAAAAGCAAAAGCAAAAGAGAGAAAGCCAAAAGAAGAAAAGAGGAAAGGCAAAGGAAACGGAGAAGAGCAAAAGCAAAAGCAAAAGAGCGAAAGCCAAAAGAAGAAAAGAGGAAAGGCAAAGGAAACGGAAGAGAGCAAAAGTAAAAGCAAAAGAGCGAAAGCCAAAAGAAGAAAAGAGGAAAGGCAAAGGAAACGGAGAAGAGCGAAAGCAAAAGAGCGAAAGCCAAAAGAAGAAAAGAGGAAAGGCAAAGGAAACGGAGAAGAGCGAAAGCAAAAGAGCGAAAGCCAAAAGAAGAAAAGAGGAAAGGCAAAGGAAACGGAGAAGAGCGAAAGCAAAAGAGCGAAAGCCAAAAGAAGAAAAGAGGAAAGGCAAAGGAAACGGAGAAGAGCGAAAGAAAAAGCAAAAGAGCGAAAGCCAAAAGAAGAAAAGAGGAAAGGCAAAGGAAACGGAGAAGAGCGAAAGCAAAAGAGCGAAAGCCAAAAGAAGAAAAGAGGAAAGGCAAAGGAAACGGAGAAGAGCGAAAGCAAAAGAGCGAAAGCCAAAAGAAGAAAAGAGGAAAGGCAAAGGAAACGGAGAAGAGCGAAAGCAAAAGAGCGAAAGCCAAAAGAAGAAAAGAGGAAAGGCAAAGGAAACGGAGAAGAGCGAAAGCAAAAGAGCGAAAGCCAAAAAAGAAAAGAGGAAAGGCAAAGGAAACGGAGAAGAGCGAAAGCAAAAGAGCGAAAGCCAAAAGAAGAAAAGAGGAAAGGCAAAGGAAACGGAGAAGAGCGAAAGCAAAAGAGCGAAAGCCAAAAGAAGAAAAGAGGAAAGGCAAAGGAAACGGAGAAGAGCGAAAGCAAAAGAGCGAAAGCCAAAAGAAGAAAAGAGGAAAGGCAAAGGAAACGGAGAAGAGCGAAAGCAAAAGAGCGAAAGCCGAAAGAAGAAAAGAGGAAAGGCAAAGGAAACGGAGAAGAGCGAAAGCAAAAGAGCGAAAGCCGAAAGAAGAAAAGAGGAAAGGCAAAGGAAACGGAGAAGAGCGAAAGCAAAAGAGCGAAAGCCGAAAGAAGAAAAGAGGAAAGGCAAAGGAAACGGAGAAGAGCGAAAGCAAAAGAGCGAAAGCCGAAAGAAGAAAAGAGGAAAGGCAAAGGAAACGGAGAAGAGCGAAAGCAAAAGAGCGAAAGCCGAAAGAAGAAAAGAGGAAAGGCAAAGGAAACGGAGAAGAGCGAAAGCAAAAGAGCGAAAGCCGAAAGAAGAAAAGAGGAAAGGCAAAGGAAACGGAGAAGAGCGAAAGCAAAAGAGCGAAAGCCGAAAGAAGAAAAGAGGAAAGGCAAAGGAAACGGAGAAGAGCGAAAGCAAAAGAGCGAAAGCCGAAAGAAGAAAAGAGGAAAGGCAAAGGAAACGGAGAAGAGCGAAAGCAAAAGAGCGAAAGCCGAAAGAAGAAAAGAGGAAAGGCAAAGGAAACGGAGAAGAGCGAAAGCAAAAGAGCGAAAGCCGAAAGAAGAAAAGAGGAAAGGCAAAGGAAACGGAGAAGAGCGAAAGCAAAAGAGCGAAAGCCGAAAGAAGAAAAGAGGAAAGGCAAAGGAAACGGAGAAGAGCGAAAGCAAAAGAGCGAAAGCCAAAAGAAGAAAAGAGGAAAGGCAAAGGAAACGGAGAAGAGCGAAAGCAAAAGAGCGAAAGCCAAAAGAAGAAAAGAGGAAAGGCAAAGGAAACGGAGAAGAGCGAAAGCAAAAGAGCGAAAGCCGAAAGAAGAAAAGAGGAAAGGCAAAGGAAACGGAGAAGAGCGAAAGCAAAAGAGCGAAAGCCGAAAGAAGAAAAGAGGAAAGGCAAAGGAAACGGAGAAGAGCGAAAGCAAAAGAGCGAAAGCCGAAAGAAGAAAAGAGGAAAGGCAAAGGAAACGGAGAAGAGCGAAAGCAAAAGAGCGAAAGCCGAAAGAAGAAAAGAGGAAAGGCAAAGGAAACGGAGAAGAGCGAAAGCAAAAGAGCGAAAGCCGAAAGAAGAAAAGAGGAAAGGCAAAGGAAACGGAGAAGAGCGAAAGCAAAAGAGCGAAAGCCGAAAGAAGAAAAGAGGAAAGGCAAAGGAAACGGAGAAGAGCGAAAGCAAAAGAGCGAAAGCCGAAAGAAGAAAAGAGGAAAGGCAAAGGAAACGGAGAAGAGCGAAAGCAAAAGAGCGAAAGCCGAAAGAAGAAAAGAGGAAAGGCAAAGGAAACGGAGAATAGCGAAAGCAAAAGAGCGAAAGCCGAAAGAAGAAAAGAGGAAAGGCAAAGGAAACGGAGAAGAGCAAAAGCAAAAGCAAAAGAGCGAAAGCCAAAAGACGAAAAGAGGAAAGGCAAAGGAAACGGAGAAGAGCGAAAGCAAAAGAGCGAAAGCCAAAAGAAGAAAAGAGGAAAGGCAAAGGAAACGGAGAAGAGCGAAAGCAAAAGAGCGAAAGCCAAAAGAAGAAAAGAGGAAAGGCAAAGGAAACGGAGAAGAGCGAAAGCAAAAGAGCGAAAGCCAAAAGAAGAAAAGAGGAAAGGCAAAGGAAACGGAGAAGAGTGAAAGCAAAAGAGCGAAAGCCAAAAGAAGAAAAGAGGAAAGGCAAAGGAAACGGAGAAGAGCGAAAGCAAAAGAGCGAAAGCCAAAAGAAGAAAAGAGGAAAGGCAAAGGAAACGGAGAAGAGCGAAAGCAAAAGAGCGAAAGCCAAAAGAAGAAAAGAGGAAAGGCAAAGGAAACGGAGAAGAGCGAAAGCAAAAGAGCGAAAGCCAAAAGAAGAAAAGAGGAAAGGCAAAGGAAACGGAGAAGAGCGAAAGCAAAAGAGCGAAAGCCGAAAGAAGAAAAGAGGAAAGGCAAAGGAAACGGAGAAGAGCGAAAGCAAAAGAGCGAAAGCCGAAAGAAGAAAAGAGGAAAGGCAAAGGAAACGGAGAAGAGCGAAAGCAAAAGAGCGAAAGCCGAAAGAAGAAAAGAGGAAAGGCAAAGGAAACGGAGAAGAGCGAAAGCAAAAGAGCGAAAGCCGAAAGAAGAAAAGAGGAAAGGCAAAGGAAACGGAGAAGAGCGAAAGCAAAAGAGCGAAAGCCGAAAGAAGAAAAGAGGAAAGGCAAAGGAAACGGAGAAGAGCGAAAGCAAAAGAGCGAAAGCCGAAAGAAGAAAAGAGGAAAGGCAAAGGAAACGGAGAAGAGCGAAAGCAAAAGAGCGAAAGCCGAAAGAAGAAAAGAGGAAAGGCAAAGGAAACGGAGAAGAGCGAAAGCAAAAGAGCGAAAGCCGAAAGAAGAAAAGAGGAAAGGCAAAGGAAACGGAGAAGAGCGAAAGCAAAAGAGCGAAAGCCGAAAGAAGAAAAGAGGAAAGGCAAAGGAAACGGAGAAGAGCGAAAGCAAAAGAGCGAAAGCCGAAAGAAGAAAAGAGGAAAGGCAAAGGAAACGGAGAAGAGCGAAAGCAAAAGAGCGAAAGCCGAAAGAAGAAAAGAGGAAAGGCAAAGGAAACGGAAAAGAGCAAAAGCAAAAGAGCAAAAGCCAAAAGAAGAAAAGAGGAAAGGCAAAGGAAACGGAAAAGAGCAAAAGCAAAAGAGCAAAAGCCAAAAGAAGAAAAGAGGAAAGGCAAAGGAAACGGAAAAGAGCAAAAGCAAAAGAGCAAAAGCCAAAAGAAGAAAAGAGGAAAGGCAAAGGAAACGGAAAAGGGCAAAAGCAAAAGAGCAAAAGCCAAAAGAAGAAAAGAGGTAAGGCAAAGGAAACGGAAAAGAGCAAAAGCAAAAGAGCAAAAGCCAAAAGAAGAAAAGAGGAAAGGCAAAGGAAACGGAAAAGAGCAAAAGCAAAAGCAAAAGAGCAAAAGCCAAAAGAAGAAAAGAGGAAAGGCAAAGGAAACGGAAAAGAGCAAAAGCAAAAGCAAAAGAGCAAAAGCCAAAAGAAGAAAAGAGGAAAGGCAAAGGAAACGGAAAAGAGCAAAAGCAAAAGCAAAAGAGCAAAAGCCAAAAGAAGAAAAGAGGAAAGGCAAAGGAAACGGAAAAGAGCAAAAGCAAAAGCAAAAGAGCAAAAGCCAAAAGAAGAAAAGAGGAAAGGCAAAGGAAACGGAAAAGAGCAAAAGCAAAAGAGCAAAAGCCAAAAGAAGAAAAGAGGAAAGGCAAAGGAAACGGAAAAGAGCAAAAGCAAAAGCAAAAGAGCAAAAGCCAAAAGAAGAAAAGAGGAAAGGCAAAGGAAACGGAAAAGAGCAAAAGCAACAGAGCAAAAGCCAAAAGAAGAAAAGAGGAAAGGCAAAGGAAACGGAAAAGAGCAAAAGCAACAGAGCAAAAGCCAAAAGAAGAAAAGAGGAAAGGCAAAGGAAACGGAAAAGAGCAAAAGCAAAAGAGCAAAAGCCAAAAGAAGAAAAGAGGAAAGGCAAAGGAAACGGAAAAGAGCAAAAGCAAAAGCAAAAGAGCAAAAGCCAAAAGAAGAAAAGAGGAAAGGCAAAGGAAACGGAGAAGAGCAAAAGCAAAAGCAAAAGAGAGAAAGCCAAAAGAAGAAAAGAGGAAAGGCAAAGGAAACGGAGAAGAGCAAAAGCAAAAGCAAAAGAGCGAAAGCCAAAAGAAGAAAAGAGGAAAGGCAAAGGAAACGGAAGAGAGCAAAAGTAAAAGCAAAAGAGCGAAAGCCAAAAGAAGAAAAGAGGAAAGGCAAAGGAAACGGAGAAGAGCGAAAGCAAAAGAGCGAAAGCCAAAAGAAGAAAAGAGGAAAGGCAAAGGAAACGGAGAAGAGCGAAAGCAAAAGAGCGAAAGCCAAAAGAAGAAAAGAGGAAAGGCAAAGGAAACGGAGAAGAGCGAAAGCAAAAGAGCGAAAGCCAAAAGAAGAAAAGAGGAAAGGCAAAGGAAACGGAGAAGAGCGAAAGCAAAAGAGCGAAAGCCAAAAGAAGAAAAGAGGAAAGGCAAAGGAAACGGAGAAGAGCGAAAGCAAAAGAGCGAAAGCCAAAAGAAGAAAAGAGGAAAGGCAAAGGAAACGGAGAAGAGCGAAAGCAAAAGAGCGAAAGCCAAAAGAAGAAAAGAGGAAAGGCAAAGGAAACGGAGAAGAGCGAAAGCAAAAGAGCGAAAGCCAAAAGAAGAAAAGAGGAAAGGCAAAGGAAACGGAGAAGAGCGAAAGCAAAAGAGCGAAAGCCAAAAGAAGAAAAGAGGAAAGGCAAAGGAAACGGAGAAGAGCGAAAGCAAAAGAGCGAAAGCCAAAAGAAGAAAAGAGGAAAGGCAAAGGAAACGGAGAAGAGCGAAAGCAAAAGAGCGAAAGCCAAAAGAAGAAAAGAGGAAAGGCAAAGGAAACGGAGAAGAGCGAAAGCAAAAGAGCGAAAGCCAAAAGAAGAAAAGAGGAAAGGCAAAGGAAACGGAGAAGAGCGAAAGCAAAAGAGCGAAAGCCAAAAGAAGAAAAGAGGAAAGGCAAAGGAAACGGAGAAGAGCGAAAGCAAAAGAGCGAAAGCCAAAAGAAGAAAAGAGGAAAGGCAAAGGAAACGGAGAAGAGCGAAAGCAAAAGAGCGAAAGCCGAAAGAAGAAAAGAGGAAAGGCAAAGGAAATGGAGAAGAGCGAAAGCAAAAGAGCGAAAGCCGAAAGAAGAAAAGAGGAAAGGCAAAGGAAACGGAGAAGAGCGAAAGCAAAAGAGCGAAAGCCGAAAGAAGAAAAGAGGAAAGGCAAAGGAAACGGAGAAGAGCGAAAGCAAAAGAGCGAAAGCCGAAAGAAGAAAAGAGGAAAGGCAAAGGAAACGGAGAAGAGCGAAAGCAAAAGAGTGAAAGCCGAAAGAAGAAAAGAGGAAAGGCAAAGGAAACGGAGAAGAGCGAAAGCAAAAGAGCGAAAGCCGAAAGAAGAAAAGAGGAAAGGCAAAGGAAACGGAGAAGAGCGAAAGCAAAAGAGCGAAAGCCGAAAGAAGAAAAGAGGAAAGGCAAAGGAAACGGAGAAGAGCGAAAGCAAAAGAGCGAAAGCCAAAAGAAGAAAAGAGGAAAGGCAAAGGAAACGGAGAAGAGCGAAAGCAAAAGAGCGAAAGCCAAAAGAAGAAAAGAGGAAAGGCAAAGGAAACGGAGAAGAGCGAAAGCAAAAGAGCGAAAGCCAAAAGAAGAAAAGAGGAAAGGCAAAGGAAACGGAGAAGAGCGAAAGCAAAAGAGCGAAAGCCAAAAGAAGAAAAGAGGAAAGGCAAAGGAAACGGAGAAGAGCGAAAGCAAAAGAGCGAAAGCCGAAAGAAGAAAAGAGGAAAGGCAAAGGAAACGGAGAAGAGCGAAAGCAAAAGAGCGAAAGCCGAAAGAAGAAAAGAGGAAAGGCAAAGGAAACGGAGAAGAGCGAAAGCAAAAGAGCGAAAGCCGAAAGAAGAAAAGAGGAAAGGCAAAGGAAACGGAGAAGAGCGAAAGCAAAAGAGCGAAAGCCGAAAGAAGAAAAGAGGAAAGGCAAAGGAAACGGAGAAGAGCGAAAGCAAAAGAGCGAAAGCCGAAAGAAGAAAAGAGGAAAGGCAAAGGAAACGGAAAAGAGCAAAAGCAAAAGCAAAAGAGCGAAAGCCGAAAGAAGAAAAGAGGAAAGGCAAAGGAAACGGAGAAGAGCGAAAGCAAAAGAGCGAAAGCCAAAAGAAGAAAAGAGGAAAGGCAAAGGAAACGGAGAAGAGCGAAAGCAAAAGAGCGAAAGCCAAAAGAAGAAAAGAGGAAAGGCAAAGGAAACGGAGAAGAGCGAAAGCAAAAGAGCGAAAGCCAAAAGAAGAAAAGAGGAAAGGCAAAGGAAACGGAGAAGAGCGAAAGCAAAAGAGCGAAAGCCAAAAGAAGAAAAGAGGAAAGGCAAAGGAAACGGAGAAGAGCGAAAGCAAAAGAGCGAAAGCCAAAAGAAGAAAAGAGGAAAGGCAAAGGAAACGGAGAAGAGCGAAAGCAAAAGAGCGAAAGCCAAAAGAAGAAAAGAGGAAAGGCAAAGGAAACGGAGAAGAGCGAAAGCAAAAGAGCGAAAGCCAAAAGAAGAAAAGAGGAAAGGCAAAGGAAACGGAGAAGAGCGAAAGCAAAAGAGCGAAAGCCGAAAGAAGAAAAGAGGAAAGGCAAAGGAAACGGAGAAGAGCGAAAGCAAAAGAGCGAAAGCCGAAAGAAGAAAAGAGGAAAGGCAAAGGAAACGGAGAAGAGCGAAAGCAAAAGAGCGAAAGCCGAAAGAAGAAAAGAGGAAAGGCAAAGGAAACGGAGAAGAGCGAAAGCAAAAGAGCGAAAGCCGAAAGAAGAAAAGAGGAAAGGCAAAGGAAACGGAGAAGAGCGAAAGCAAAAGAGCGAAAGCCGAAAGAAGAAAAGAGGAAAGGCAAAGGAAACGGAGAAGAGCGAAAGCAAAAGAGCGAAAGCCGAAAGAAGAAAAGAGGAAAGGCAAAGGAAACGGAGAAGAGCGAAAGCAAAAGAGCGAAAGCCGAAAGAAGAAAAGAGGAAAGGCAAAGGAAACGGAGAAGAGCGAAAGCAAAAGAGCGAAAGCCGAAAGAAGAAAAGAGGAAAGGCAAAGGAAACGGAGAAGAGCGAAAGCAAAAGAGCGAAAGCCGAAAGAAGAAAAGAGGAAAGGCAAAGGAAACGGAGAAGAGCGAAAGCAAAAGAGCGAAAGCCGAAAGAAGAAAAGAGGAAAGGCAAAGGAAACGGAGAAGAGCGAAAGCAAAAGAGCGAAAGCCGAAAGAAGAAAAGAGGAAAGGCAAAGGAAACGGAGAAGAGCGAAAGCAAAAGAGCGAAAGCCGAAAGAAGAAAAGAGGAAAGGCAAAGGAAACGGAAAAGAGCAAAAGCAAAAGAGCAAAAGCCAAAAGAAGAAAAGAGGAAAGGCAAAGGAAACGGAAAAGAGCAAAAGCAAAAGAGCAAAAGCCAAAAGAAGAAAAGAGGAAAGGCAAAGGAAACGGAAAAGAGCAAAAGCAAAAGAGCAAAAGCCAAAAGAAGAAAAGAGGAAAGGCAAAGGAAACGGAAAAGGGCAAAAGCAAAAGAGCAAAAGCCAAAAGAAGAAAAGAGGAAAGGCAAAGGAAACGGAAAAGAGCAAAAGCAAAAGAGCAAAAGCCAAAAGAAGAAAAGAGGAAAGGCAAAGGAAACGGAAAAGAGCAAAAGCAAAAGCAAAAGAGCAAAAGCCAAAAGAAGAAAAGAGGAAAGGCAAAGGAAACGGAAAAGAGCAAAAGCAAAAGCAAAAGAGCAAAAGCCAAAAGAAGAAAAGAGGAAAGGCAAAGGAAACGGAAAAGAGCAAAAGCAAAAGCAAAAGAGCAAAAGCCAAAAGAAGAAAAGAGGAAAGGCAAAGGAAACGGAAAAGAGCAAAAGCAAAAGCAAAAGAGCAAAAGCCAAAAGAAGAAAAGAGGAAAGGCAAAGGAAACGGAAAAGAGCAAAAGCAAAAGCAAAAGAGCAAAAGCCAAAAGAAGAAAAGAGGAAAGGCAAAGGAAACGGAAAAGAGCAAAAGCAAAAGCAAAAGAGCAAAAGCCAAAAGAAGAAAAGAGGAAAGGCAAAGGAAACGGAAAAGAGCAAAAGCAAAAGCAAAAGAGCAAAAGCCAAAAGAAGAAAAGAGGAAAGGCAAAGGAAACGGAAAAGAGCAAAAGCAACAGAGCAAAAGCCAAAAGAAGAAAAGAGGAAAGGCAAAGGAAACGGAAAAGAGCAAAAGCAACAGAGCAAAAGCCAAAAGAAGAAAAGAGGAAAGGCAAAGGAAACGGAAAAGAGCAAAAGCAAAAGAGCAAAAGCCAAAAGAAGAAAAGAGGAAAGGCAAAGGAAACGGAAAAGAGCAAAAGCAAAAGCAAAAGAGCAAAAGCCAAAAGAAGAAAAGAGGAAAGGCAAAGGAAACGGAGAAGAGCAAAAGCAAAAGCAAAAGAGAGAAAGCCAAAAGAAGAAAAGAGGAAAGGCAAAGGAAACGGAGAAGAGCAAAAGCAAAAGCAAAAGAGCGAAAGCCAAAAGAAGAAAAGAGGAAAGGCAAAGGAAACGGAAGAGAGCAAAAGTAAAAGCAAAAGAGCGAAAGCCAAAAGAAGAAAAGAGGAAAGGCAAAGGAAACGGAGAAGAGCGAAAGCAAAAGAGCGAAAGCCAAAAGAAGAAAAGAGGAAAGGCAAAGGAAACGGAGAAGAGCGAAAGCAAAAGAGCGAAAGCCAAAAGAAGAAAAGAGGAAAGGCAAAGGAAACGGAGAAGAGCGAAAGCAAAAGAGCGAAAGCCAAAAGAAGAAAAGAGGAAAGGCAAAGGAAACGGAGAAGAGCGAAAGCAAAAGAGCGAAAGCCAAAAGAAGAAAAGAGGAAAGGCAAAGGAAACGGAGAAGAGCGAAAGCAAAAGAGCGAAAGCCAAAAGAAGAAAAGAGGAAAGGCAAAGGAAACGGAGAAGAGCGAAAGCAAAAGAGCGAAAGCCAAAAGAAGAAAAGAGGAAAGGCAAAGGAAACGGAGAAGAGCGAAAGCAAAAGAGCGAAAGCCAAAAGAAGAAAAGAGGAAAGGCAAAGGAAACGGAGAAGAGCGAAAGCAAAAGAGCGAAAGCCAAAAGAAGAAAAGAGGAAAGGCAAAGGAAACGGAGAAGAGCGAAAGCAAAAGAGCGAAAGCCAAAAGAAGAAAAGAGGAAAGGCAAAGGAAACGGAGAAGAGCGAAAGCAAAAGAGCGAAAGCCAAAAGAAGAAAAGAGGAAAGGCAAAGGAAACGGAGAAGAGCGAAAGCAAAAGAGCGAAAGCCGAAAGAAGAAAAGAGGAAAGGCAAAGGAAACGGAGAAGAGCGAAAGCAAAAGAGCGAAAGCCGAAAGAAGAAAAGAGGAAAGGCAAAGGAAACGGAGAAGAGCGAAAGCAAAAGAGCGAAAGCCGAAAGAAGAAAAGAGGAAAGGCAAAGGAAACGGAGAAGAGCGAAAGCAAAAGAGCGAAAGCCGAAAGAAGAAAAGAGGAAAGGCAAAGGAAACGGAGAAGAGCGAAAGCAAAAGAGCGAAAGCCGAAAGAAGAAAAGAGGAAAGGCAAAGGAAACGGAGAAGAGCGAAAGCAAAAGAGCGAAAGCCGAAAGAAGAAAAGAGGAAAGGCAAAGGAAACGGAGAAGAGCGAAAGCAAAAGAGCGAAAGCCGAAAGAAGAAAAGAGGAAAGGCAAAGGAAACGGAGAAGAGCGAAAGCAAAAGAGCGAAAGCCAAAAGAAGAAAAGAGGAAAGGCAAAGGAAACGGACAAGAGCGAAAGCAAAAGAGCGAAAGCCAAAAGAAGAAAAGAGGAAAGGCAAAGGAAACGGAGAAGAGCGAAAGCAAAAGAGCGAAAGCCAAAAGAAGAAAAGAGGAAAGGCAAAGGAAACGGAGAAGAGCGAAAGCAAAAGAGCGAAAGCCAAAAGAAGAAAAGAGGAAAGGCAAAGGAAACGGAGAAGAGCGAAAGCAAAAGAGCGAAAGCCGAAAGAAGAAAAGAGGAAAGGCAAAGGAAACGGAGAAGAGCGAAAGCAAAAGAGCGAAAGCCGAAAGAAGAAAAGAGGAAAGGCAAAGGAAACGGAGAAGAGCGAAAGCAAAAGAGCGAAAGCCGAAAGAAGAAAAGAGGAAAGGCAAAGGAAACGGAGAAGAGCGAAAGCAAAAGAGCGAAAGCCGAAAGAAGAAAAGAGGAAAGGCAAAGGAAACGGAGAAGAGCGAAAGCAAAAGAGCGAAAGCCGAAAGAAGAAAAGAGGAAAGGCAAAGGAAACGGAGAAGAGCGAAAGCAAAAGAGCGAAAGCCGAAAGAAGAAAAGAGGAAAGGCAAAGGAAACGGAAAAGAGCAAAAGCAAAAGCAAAAGAGCAAAAGCCAAAAGAAGAAAAGAGGAAAGGCAAAGGAAACGGAGAAGAGCGAAAGCAAAAGAGCGAAAGCCAAAAGAAGAAAAGAGGAAAGGCAAAGGAAACGGAGAAGAGCGAAAGCAAAAGAGCGAAAGCCAAAAGAAGAAAAGAGGAAAGGCAAAGGAAACGGAGAAGAGCGAAAGCAAAAGAGCGAAAGCCAAAAGAAGAAAAGAGGAAAGGCAAAGGAAACGGAGAAGAGCGAAAGCAAAAGAGCGAAAGCCAAAAGAAGAAAAGAGGAAAGGCAAAGGAAACGGAGAAGAGCGAAAGCAAAAGAGCGAAAGCCAAAAGAAGAAAAGAGGAAAGGCAAAGGAAACGGAGAAGAGCGAAAGCAAAAGAGCGAAAGCCAAAAGAAGAAAAGAGGAAAGGCAAAGGAAACGGAGAAGAGCGAAAGCAAAAGAGCGAAAGCCAAAAGAAGAAAAGAGGAAAGGCAAAGGAAACGGAGAAGAGCGAAAGCAAAAGAGCGAAAGCCGAAAGAAGAAAAGAGGAAAGGCAAAGGAAACGGAGAAGAGCGAAAGCAAAAGAGCGAAAGCCGAAAGAAGAAAAGAGGAAAGGCAAAGGAAACGGAGAAGAGCGAAAGCAAAAGAGCGAAAGCCGAAAGAAGAAAAGAGGAAAGGCAAAGGAAACGGAGAAGAGCGAAAGCAAAAGAGCGAAAGCCGAAAGAAGAAAAGAGGAAAGGCAAAGGAAACGGAGAAGAGCGAAAGCAAAAGAGCGAAAGCCGAAAGAAGAAAAGAGGAAAGGCAAAGGAAACGGAGAAGAGCGAAAGCAAAAGAGCGAAAGCCGAAAGAAGAAAAGAGGAAAGGCAAAGGAAACGGAGAAGAGCGAAAGCAAAAGAGCGAAAGCCGAAAGAAGAAAAGAGGAAAGGCAAAGGAAACGGAGAAGAGCGAAAGCAAAAGAGCGAAAGCCGAAAGAAGAAAAGAGGAAAGGCAAAGGAAACGGAGAAGAGCGAAAGCAAAAGAGCGAAAGCCGAAAGAAGAAAAGAGGAAAGGCAAAGGAAACGGAGAAGAGCGAAAGCAAAAGAGCGAAAGCCGAAAGAAGAAAAGAGGAAAGGCAAAGGAAACGGAGAAGAGCGAAAGCAAAAGAGCGAAAGCCGAAAGAAGAAAAGAGGAAAGGCAAAGGAAACGGAGAAGAGCGAAAGCAAAAGAGCGAAAGCCGAAAGAAGAAAAGAGGAAAGGCAAAGGAAACGGAGAAGAGCGAAAGCAAAAGAGCGAAAGCCGAAAGAAGAAAAGAGGAAAGGCAAAGGAAACGGAAAAGAGCAAAAGCAAAAGCAAAAGAGCAAAAGCCAAAAGAAGAAAAGAGGAAAGGCAAAGGAAACGGAGAAGAGCGAAAGCAAAAGAGCGAAAGCCAAAAGAAGAAAAGAGGAAAGGCAAAGGAAACGGAGAAGAGCGAAAGCAAAAGAGCGAAAGCCAAAAGAAGAAAAGAGGAAAGGCAAAGGAAACGGAGAAGAGCGAAAGCAAAAGAGCGAAAGCCAAAAGAAGAAAAGAGGAAAGGCAAAGGAAACGGAGAAGAGCGAAAGCAAAAGAGCGAAAGCCAAAAGAAGAAAAGAGGAAAGGCAAAGGAAACGGAGAAGAGCGAAAGCAAAAGAGCGAAAGCCAAAAGAAGAAAAGAGGAAAGGCAAAGGAAACGGAGAAGAGCGAAAGCAAAAGAGCGAAAGCCAAAAGAAGAAAAGAGGAAAGGCAAAGGAAACGGAGAAGAGCGAAAGCAAAAGAGCGAAAGCCAAAAGAAGAAAAGAGGAAAGGCAAAGGAAACGGAGAAGAGCGAAAGCAAAAGAGCGAAAGCCAAAAGAAGAAAAGAGGAAAGGCAAAGGAAACGGAGAAGAGCGAAAGCAAAAGAGCGAAAGCCAAAAGAAGAAAAGAGGAAAGGCAAAGGAAACGGAGAAGAGCGAAAGCAAAAGAGCGAAAGCCAAAAGAAGAAAAGAGGAAAGGCAAAGGAAACGGAGAAGAGCGAAAGCAAAAGAGCGAAAGCCAAAAGAAGAAAAGAGGAAAGGCAAAGGAAACGGAGAAGAGCGAAAGCAAAAGAGCGAAAGCCAAAAGAAGAAAAGAGGAAAGGCAAAGGAAACGGAGAAGAGCGAAAGCAAAAGAGCGAAAGCCAAAAGAAGAAAAGAGGAAAGGCAAAGGAAACGGAGAAGAGCGAAAGCAAAAGAGCGAAAGCCAAAAGAAGAAAAGAGGAAAGGCAAAGGAAACGGAGAAGAGCGAAAGCAAAAGAGCGAAAGCCAAAAGAAGAAAAGAGGAAAGGCAAAGGAAACGGAGAAGAGCGAAAGCAAAAGAGCGAAAGCCAAAAGAAGAAAAGAGGAAAGGCAAAGGAAACGGAGAAGAGCGAAAGCAAAAGAGCGAAAGCCAAAAGAAGAAAAGAGGAAAGGCAAAGGAAACGGAGAAGAGCGAAAGCAAAAGAGCGAAAGCCAAAAGAAGAAAAGAGGAAAGGCAAAGGAAACGGAGAAGAGCGAAAGCAAAAGAGCGAAAGCCAAAAGAAGAAAAGAGGAAAGGCAAAGGAAACGGAGAAGAGCGAAAGCAAAAGAGCGAAAGCCAAAAGAAGAAAAGAGGAAAGGCAAAGGAAACGGAGAAGAGCGAAAGCAAAAGAGCGAAAGCCAAAAGAAAAATAGAGGAAAGGCAAAGGAAACGGGGAAGAGCGAAAGCAAAAGAGCGAAAGCCAAAAGAAGAAAAGAGGAAAGGCAAAGGAAACGGAGAAGAGCGAAAGCAAAAGAGCGAAAGCCAAAAGAAGAAAAGAGGAAAGGCAAAGGAAACGGAGAAGAGCGAAAGCAAAAGAGCGAAAGCCAAAAGAAGAAAAGAGGAAAGGCAAAGGAAGCGGAGAAGAGCGAACGAAAAAGCAAAAGAGCGAAAGCCAAAAGAAGAAAAGAGGAAAGGCAAAGGAAACGGAGAAGAGCGAACGAAAAAGCAAAAGAGCGAAAGCCAAAAGAAGAAAAGAGGAAAGGCAAAGGAAACGGAGAAGAGCGAACGAAAAAGCAAAAGAGCGAAAGCCAAAAGAAGAAAAGAGGAAAGGCAAAGGAAACGGAGAAGAGCGAACGAAAAAGCAAAAGAGCGAAAGCCAAAAGAAGAAAAGAGGAAAGGCAAAGGAAACGGAGAAGAGCGAACGAAAAAGCAAAAGAGCGAAAGCCAAAAGAAGAAAAGAGGAAAGGCAAAGGAAACGGAGAAGAGCGAACGAAAAAGCAAAAGAGCGAAAGCCAAAAGAAGAAAAGAGGAAAGGCAAAGGAAACGGAGAAGAGCAAAAGAAAAAGCAAAAGAGCGAAAGCAAAAAGAAGAAAAGAGGAAAGGCAAAGGAAACGGAGAAGAGCGAACGAAAAAGCAAAAGAGCGAAAGCCAAAAGAAGAAAAGAGGAAAGGCAAAGGAAACGGAGAAGAGCGAACGAAAAAGCAAAAGAGCGAAAGCCAAAAGAAGAAAAGAGGAAAGGCAAAGGAAACGGAGAAGAGCGAACGAAAAAGCAAAAGAGCGAAAGCCAAAAGAAGAAAAGAGGAAATGCAAAGGAAACGGAGAAGAGCGAACGAAAAAGCAAAAGAGCGAAAGCCAAAAGAAGAAAAGAGGAAAGGCAAAGGAAACGTAGAAGAGCGAAAGAAAAAGCAAAAGAGCGAAAGCAAAAAGAAGAAAAGAGGAAAGGCAAAGGAAACGGAGAAGAGCGAAAGAAAAAGCAAAAGAGCGAAAGCAAAAAGAAGAAAAGAGGAAAGGCAAAGGAAACGGAGAAGCGCGAAAGAAAAAAGAAAGAGAAAAATATAACAGAAGAAAAGAGGAAAGGCAAAGGAAATGGAAAAGAGCGAAAGAAAAAAAAAGAGAAAAAGCAAAAAGAAGAATAGAGGAAAGTCAAAGGAAATGGAAAAGAGCGAAAGAAAAAGAAAAAGAGCAAAAGCAAAAAGAAGAAAAGAGGAATGGAAAAGAGCGAAAGAAAAAGAAAAAGAGAAAAAGAAAAAAGAAGAAAAGAGGAAAGGCAAAGGAAATGGAGAAGAGCGAAAGAAAAAGAAAAAGAGCAAAAGGAAAAAGAAGAAAAGAGGAAAGGCAAAGGAAATGGAGAAGAGCAAAAGCAAAAGAGCAAAAGGAAAAACAAGAAAAGAGGAAAGGCAAAGGAAATGGAGAAGAGCAAAAGCAAAAGAGCAAAAGCAAAAAGAAGAAAAGAGGAAAGGCAAAGGAAATGGAGAAGAGCAAAAGCAAAAGAGCAAAAGCAAAAAGAAGAAAAGAGGAAAGGCAAAGGAAATGGAGAAGAGCAAAAGCAAAAGAGCAAAAGCAAAAAGAAGAAAAGAGGAAAGGCAAAGGAAATGGAGAAGAGCAAAAGCAAAAGAGCAAAAGCAAAAAGAAGAGGAAAGGCAAAGGAAATGGAGAAGAGGAAAAGCAAAAGAGCAAAAGCAAAAAGAAGAAAAGAGGAAAGGCAAAGGAAATAGAGAAGAGCAAATGCAAAAGAGCAAAACAAAAAGAAGAAAAGAGGAAAGGCAAAGGAAATGGAGAAGAGCAAAAGCAAAAGAGCAAAAGCAAAAAGAAGAAAAGAGGAAAGGCAAAGGAAATGGAGAAGAGCAAAAGCAAAAAGAAGAAAAGAGGAAAGGCAAAGGAAATGGAGAAGAGCAAAAGCAAAAGAGCAAAAGCAAAAAGAAGAAAAGAGGAAAGGCAAAGGAAATGGAGAAGAGCAAAAGCAAAAGAGCAAAAGCAAAAAGAAGAAAAGAGGAAAGGCAAAGGAAATGGAGAAGAGCAAAAGCAAAAGAGCAAAAGCAAAAAGAAGAAAAGAGGAAAGGCAAGGGAAATGGAAAAGAGCAAAAGAAAAAGAAAAAGCAAAAAGAAGAAAAGAGGAAAGGCATGGGAAATGGAAAAGAGCAAATGAAAAAGAAAAAGCAAAAAGAAGAAAAGAGGAAAGGCAAAGGAAATGGAAAAGAGCAAATGAAAAAGAAAAAGAAAAAAAGAAGAAAAGAGGAAAGGCAAAGGAAATGGAAAAGAGGAAAAGAAAAAGAGCAAAAGCAAAAAGAAGAAAAGAGGAAAGGCAAGGGAAATGGAGAAGAGCAAAAGAAAAAGCGCAAAAGCAAAAAGAAGAAAAGAGGAAAGGCAAAGGAAATGTAAAAGAGCAAAAGAAAAAGCAAAAAGAAGAAAAGAGGAAAGGCAAAGGAAATGGAAAAGAGCAAAATAAAAAGAGAAAAAGCAAAAAGAAGAAAAGAGGAAAGGAAAAGAAAATGGAGAAGAGCAAAAGCAAAAGAGCAAAAGCAAAAAGAAGAAAAGAGGAAAGGAAAAGGAAATGGAAAAGAGCAAAAGAAAAAGAGAAAAAGCAAAAAGAAGAAAAGAGGAAAGGCATGGGAATTGGAAAAGAGCAAAAGAAAAAGAAAAAGAGCAAAAGCAAATAGAAGAAAAGAGGAATGGAAAAGATAAAAGGAAAAGATCAGAAGAAAAGAAAAAGAGAAAAAGCAAAAAGAAGAAAAGAGGAATGGAAAAGAGCAAAAGAAAAAGAAAAAGAGCAAAAGAAAAAAGAAGAAAAGAGGAAAGGCAAAGGAAATTGAAAAGAGCAAAAGAAAAAGAAAAAGCAAAAAGAAGAGGAAAGGAAAAGGAAAAGGAAAAGAGCAAAAGAAAAAGAAAAAGAGAAAAAGCAAAAAGAAGAAAAGAGGAATGGAAAAGATAAAAGGAAAAGAGCAAAAGAAAAAGGAAAAGAGAAAAAGCAAAAAGAAGAAAAGAGGAAAGGAAAAGGAAAAGGAAAAGAGCAAAAGAAAAAGAAAAAGAGAAAAAGCTAAAAGAAGAAAAGAGGAAAGGAAAAGGAAAAGGAAAAGAGCAAAAGAAAAAGAAAAAGAGAAAAAGCTAAAAGAAGAAAAGAGGAAAGGAAAAGGAAAAGAGCAAAAGAAAAAGAAAAAGAGAAAAAGCAAAAAGAAGAAAAGAGGAAAGGAAAAGGAAAAGAGCAAAAGAAAAAGAAAAAGAGAAAAAGAAAAAAGAAGAAAAGAGGAAAGGAAAAGGAAAAGAGCAAAAGAAAAAGAAAAAGAGAAAAAGCAAAAAGAAGAAAAGAGGAAAGGAAAAGGAAAAGAGCAAAAGAAAAAGAAAAAGAGAAAAAGCAAAAAGAAGAAAAGAGGAAAGGAAAAGGAAAAGAGCAAAAGAAAAAGAGAAAAAGCAAAAAGAAGAAAAGAGGAAAGGAAAAGGAAAAGAGGAAAAGAAAAAGAAAAAGAGAAAAAGCAAAAAGAAGAAAAGAGGAAAGGAAAAGGAAAAGAGCAAAAGAAAAAGAAAAAGAGAAAAAGCAAAAAGAAGAAAAGAGGAAAGGAAAAGGAAAAGAGCAAAAGAAAAAGAAAAAGAGAAAAAGCAAAAAGAAGAAAAGAGGAAATGAAAAGGAAAAGAGCAAAAGAAAAAGAAAAAGAGAAAAAGCAAAAAGAAGAAAAGAGGAAAGGCAAAGGAAACGGAGAAGAGCGAAAGCAAAAGAGCGAAAGCCAAAAGAAGAAAAGAGGAAAGGCAAAGGAAACGGAGAAGAGCGAAAGCAAAAGAGCGAAAGCCAAAAGAAGAAAAGAGGAAAGGCAAAGGAAACGGAGAAGAGCGAAAGAAAAAGCAAAAGAGCGAAAGCCAAAAGAATTAAAGAGGAAAGGCAAAGGAAACGGAGAAGAGCGAAAGCAAAAGAGCGAAAGCCAAAAGAAGAAAAGAGGAAAGGCAAAGGAAACGGAGAAGAGCGAAAGCAAAAGAGCGAAAGCCAAAAGAAGAAAAGAGGAAAGGCAAAGGAAACGGAGAAGAGCGAAAGCAAAAGCAAAAGAGCGAAAGCAAAAAGAAGAAAAGAGGAAAGGCAAAGGAAACGGAGAAGAGCGAAAGCAAAAGAGCAAAAGAGCGAAAGCCAAAAGAAGAAAAGAGGAAAGGCAAAGGAAACGGAGAAGAGCGAAAGCAAAAGCAAAAGAGCGAAAGCCAAAAGAAGAAAAGAGGAAAGGCAAAGGAAACGGAGAAGAGCGAAAGCAAAAGAGCGAAAGCCAAAAGAAGAAAAGAGGAAAGGCAAAGGAAACGGAGAAGAGCGAAAGCAAAAGAGCGAAAGCCAAAAGAAGAAAAGAGGAAAGGCAAAGGAAACGGAGAAGAGCGAAAGCAAAAGAGCGAAAGCCAAAAGAAGAAAAGAGGAAAGGCAAAGGAAACGGAGAAGAGCGAAAGCAAAAGAGCGAAAGCCAAAAGAAGAAAAGAGGAAAGGCAAAGGAAACGGAGAAGAGCGAAAGCAAAAGAGCGAAAGCCAAAAGAAGAAAAGAGGAAAGGCACAGGAAACGGAGAAGAGCGAAAGCAAAAGAGCGAAAGCCAAAAGAAGAAAAGAGGAAAGTCAAAGGAAACGGAGAAGAGCGAAAGCAAAAGAGCGAAAGCCAAAAGAAGAAAAGAGGAAAGGCAAAGGAAACGGAGAAGAGCGAAAGCAAAAGAGCGAAAGCCAAAAGAAGAAAAGAGGAAAGGCAAAGGAAACGGAGAAGAGCGAAAGCAAAAGAGCGAAAGCCAAAAGAAGAAAAGAGGAAAGGCAAAGGAAACGGAGAAGAGCGAAAGCAAAAGAGCGAAAGCCAAAAGAAGAAAAGAGGAAAGGCAAAGGAAACGGAGAAGAGCGAAAGCAAAAGAGCGAAAGCCAAAAGAAGAAAAGAGGAAAGGCAAAGGAAACGGAGAAGAGCGAAAGAAAAAGCAAAAGAGCGAAAGCCAAAAGAAGAAAAGAGGAAAGGCAAAGGAAACGGAGAAGAGCGAAAGAAAAAGCAAAAGAGCGAAAGCCAAAAGAAGAAAAGAGGAAAGGCAAAGGAAACGGAGAAGAGCGAACGAAAAAGCAAAAGAGCGAAAGCCAAAAGAAGAAAAGAGGAAAGGCAAAGGAAACGGAGAAGAGCAAAAGCAAAAGCAAAAGAGCGAAAGCAAAAAGAAGAAAAGAGGAAAGGCAAAGGAAACGGAGAAGACTAAAAGCAAAAGCAAAAGAGCGAAAGCAAAAAGAAGAAAAGAGGAAAGGCAAAGGAAACGGAGAAGAGCGAACGAAAAAGCAAAAGAGCGAAAGCAAAAAGAAGAAAAGAGGAAAGGCAAAGGAAACGGAGAAGAGCGAAAGACAAAGCAAAAGAGCGAAAGCAAAAAGAAGAAAAGAGGAAAGGCAAAGGAAACGGAGAAGAGCGAAAGAAAAAGCAAAAGAGCGAAAGCAAAAAGAAGAAAAGAGGAAAGGCAAAGGAAACGGAGAAGAGCGAAAGAAAAAGCAAAAGAGCGAAAGCAAAAAGAAGAAAAGAGGAAAGGCAAAGGAAACGGAGAAGAGCGAAAGAAAAAAAAAGAGAAAAATAAACAGAAGAAAAGAGGAAAGGCAAAGGAAATGGAAAAGAGCGAAAGAAAAAAAAAGAGCAAAAGCAAAAAGAAGAAAAGAGGAAAGGCAAAGGAAATGGAAAAGAGCGAAAGAAAAAGAAAAAGAGCAAAAGCAAAAAGAAGAAAAGAGGAAAGGAAAAGAGCAAAAGAAAAAGAAAAAGAGAAAAAGCAAAAAGAAGAAAAGAGGAAAGGCAAAGGAAACGGAGAAGAGCGAAAGAAAAAGAAAAGAGCAAAAGGAAAAAGAAGAAAAGAGGAAAGGCAAAGGAAATGGAGAAGAGCAAAAGCAAAAGAAAAGAGCAAAAGGAAAAAGAGCAAAGCAAAAGAAGAAAGAGGAAAGGCAAAGGAAATGGAGAAGAGCAAAAGCAAAAGAGCAAAAGCAAAAGAAGAAAAGAGGAAAGGCAAAGGAAACGGAGAAGAGCAAAAGCAAAAGAGCAAAAGCAAAAAGAAGAAAAGAGGAAAGGCAAAGGAAAGGAGAAGAGCAAAAGCAAAAGAGCAAAAGCAAAAAGAAGAAAAGAGGAAAGGCAAAGGAAACGGAGAAGAGCAAAAGCAAAAGAGCGAAAGCAAAAAGAAGAAAAGAGGAAAGGCAAAGGAAACGGAGAAGAGCAAAAGCAAAAGAGCAAAAGCAAAAAGAAGAAAAGAGGAAAGGCAAAGGAAATGGAGAAGAGCAAAAGAAAAAGAAAAAGCAAAAAAAGAAGAAAAGAGGAAAGGCAAGGGAAATGGAAAAGAGCAAAAGAAAAAGAAAAAGCAAAAAGAAGAAAAGAGGAAAGGCAAAGGAAAGGAGAAGAGCAAAGAAAAAGAAAAGAGAAGCAAAAAGAAGAAAAGAGGAAAGGCAAAGGAAATGGAAAAGAGCAAAAGAAAAGAAAAGAGCAAAGCAAAAGAAGAAAAGAGGAAAGGCAAAGGAAACGGAAAAGAGCAAAAGAAAAAGAAAAAGCAAAAAGAAGAAAAGAGGAAAGGCAAAGGAAACGGAGAAGAGCAAAAGAAAAGAGCAAAGCAAAAAGAAGAAAAGAGGAAAGGCAAAGGAAATGGAGAAGAGCAAAGCAAAGAGAAAGCAAAAAGAAGAAAAGAGGAAAGGCAAAGGAAATGGAAAAGAGCAAAAGAAAAGAGAAAAGCAAAAAGAAGAAAAGAGGAAAGGCAAAGGAAAGGAGAAGAGCAAAAGAAAAAGAGAAAAGCAAAAAGAAGAAAAGAGGAAAGGCAAAGGAAATGGAGAAGAGCAAAAGAAAAAGAGCAAAAGCAAAAAGAAGAAAAGAGGAAAGGCAAAGGAAATGGAGAAGAGCAAAAGCAAAAGAGCGAAAAGCAAAAAGAAGAAAAGAGGAAAGGCAAAGGAAATGGAGAAGAGCAAAAGAAAAGAGCAAAGCAAAAAGAAGAAAAGAGGAAAGGCAAAGGAAATGGAGAAGAGCAAAAGCAAAAGAGCAAAAGCAAAAAGAAGAAAAGAGGAAAGGCAAAGGAAATGGAGAAGAGCAAAAGAAAAGAGAGAAAGCAAAAAGAAGAAAAGAGGAAAGGCAAAGGAAATGGAGAAGAGCAAAAGAAAAAGAGCAAAAGCAAAAAGAAGAAAAGAGGAAAGGCAAAGGAAATGGAAAGAAGAGCAAAAGAAAAAGAGCAAAAGCAAAAAGAAGAAAGAGGAAGGAAAGGCAAAAGGAAAAGAAAAAGAGCAAAAGCAAAAAGAAGAAAAGAGGAAAGGCAAAGGAAATGGAAAAGAGCAAAAGAAAAAGAAAAAGCAAAAGAAGAGAAAGGAAAAGGAAAGGAGAAGAGCAAAAGAAAAAGAAAAAGAGAAAA